>NW_017306684.1:282374-301645 GCF_000935625.1 Nanorana parkeri | reverse complement strand
AGAAAATATATTAAATATTTATTATATCGGGGGACATTGCCTGAGGGAAGGTGGGTATTACAACCCACACTGCATTAGTTTAAGCAGCTGAGGGTCTGTTTAAACCAAAAAAAGTGTCCAAAGGTGGGCCTTAGGCCCCTCCAGCTGTGGCCACACCCATCATTCCCATTGGCATGCTGTGTGCAGTGCATCATTGCTCTCACATGGGTGCCCAGGGGTGTTTTATTTTGGGGGTTTGGGATTAGTAGCTAACTTTTCATAGGTGCCTGCTGTTTATTTGTATTTTAGGTGGTGATTTGTTGCTCTATTTGGGATATTTGAAACAATGTTTAATATTTAATTTCATCACTGCAAAAGGAGAGGTCAGCAGGAATGAAAAACAAAACACAAGTGACCATGTTTGAGTTTTCTGGACTAACTGATGATGAAGAACTTCCCATTCCTGTTCGTGTTCTTTTTTATGGTTTATATGGTGACCATAGTAGGGAATGTGGGGATGATAGCCCTTGTCTATCGCTCCTCCAGCCTTCACACTCAGATGTATTACTTCCTGAGTAGCCTCTGGCGGATATTTGCTACTCCTCAGCTATCATTCCAAATATGTTGTCTCACTTCCTTTCCCCCAAGAAGTCCATTTCGTTTCTTGGTTGTGCCCTCCAGTTGTACTTCCTTATCTCATTGGCCAGCACAGAGACTCTCCTTCTCTCCACCATGTCCTATGACCGCTATGTGGCTATCTGCCGCCCTCTCCACTACACCTTGATAATGACCAAGAAGAAATGTTTTGGTTTGGTCTTTTATTCTTCCTCGGTTGGTTTCTTGCAGTCAATTGTGCAGACCAGTTGTGTGTTCAGTCTTCCATTCTGTGGATCCCACCTTATTGACCATTACTACTGTGACATCCCACCGCTGATTAGGCTGTCCTGTTCTAATATTCTTCATTGTAATATGGTAACTGCCGTCCTTGTAATTGCATGTGGAATATATACGCTGACGACAATCTTTCTCTCCTACACTTCTATCATTTTATCTATTTTAAGGATGGCATCTACTAAGGGGAGGCAGAAGGCCTTCAGCACATGCTCCTCACACATTATTTGTGTTTCGACCTTCTTCACAGCTGTTTTCTTCACCTATCTGTGTCCTCATTCAGAGACGTTTGAGATACAAGACAAAGTGGCCTCTGTTTTCTTTACAATAATGACTCCAATGCTCAATCCTCTTATCTACAGCCTGAGGAACCAAGAGGTGAAGCAGGTCCTTGTCCAAGCAATGCAAAAATGTCACTAGCGTTGATATCATATACCTCCTCTGTGAAGTTCCAGCAACGTTTGCTGTAAATTAAATCTCTGTAAACAAAGGACTTCAGAACACGCTGTATATGCGGTCTGAACAACTGTCAAATGGTTTAATTAGCCCGCATCAAGTCTCTTCATAATTCTAATTAAAGTAAAGCCCAGTGAACAGAGTTCTGTGGTCAAGTGTATGTACCGTATCTTTCCGCTCCATAAGACGCACTTTTTTCCCCCAAAAGGCAGGGGAAAATGTGTGTGCGTCTTATGGAGCGAATCCCTAGTTTTTTGTACATTTAGCCTTGCTAAAGCAGAGCTAAACAGAGGAAGCCGCTGCTCGTTTAATACAAGTAATCTATTTCAGATCGCCAGTATTAAAATCAGGTTGTGAACCTTCACACAGACACCATGTATCCATTCCTGAGACAAGGCAGTCCGCTACAAAACAGAAGTTCTCCCCCAGCATGAGAAGAGATAAGAATTTAAAAGGAAGAGCAGCAAAGAGAAGGGAAACAACCATGGATTACAGTAAGGCGCACATTACAGTATTGTTTTATGTTAAAACATCTGAGGGTTTAATGTCACTTTAAGAAAAAAGGACATGTTTTTGGTTGTAAATGAGATCACGTATGTAAAACTCAAACATCTATCTGTAACCTGGGTCTCTGACACCATCTTTCATTCACATATTCTGCCCCACATCCAATCACTATCCAAATACTGCCGCCTTCACTTTCGTAACATCTCCAAAATACGCCCCTCACCAATGAGACCTCAAAATTACTCATCCACTCGCTTGTTATCTCTCGGCTTGACAATTGCAACTCCCTCCTCATTGGCCGACCTCTACACAGGCCCCTCCCCCCTTCAGTATATCATGAATGCTACTGCTAGAGTCATCCACCTAACCAACTGCTCAGTGTCTGCAACCCCCCTCTGTCAATCCATACACTGGCTTCATCCCCCGCCCCCCTCTGCCAATCCCTGCACTGGTTTCCACTCGCCCAGAGGATAAAATTCAAAATATTAACAACAGCTTATAAAGCCATTCGCAACTCTGCCCCCGGATATATCTCCAACCTGGTCTCAAAATATCACCCTAACCGTCCCCTCTGCACTTCCAAAGACCTCCTGCTTTCCAGCTCCCTTGTCAACTCCTCCCATGCTCGCCTCCAGGACTTCTCTAGAGTCTCTCCCATCGTATGGAACTCTCTACCCCAACCTATCCGTCTTTCTCCCACTCTGACTGCCTTTAGGCGATCCATTAAGACCCATCTCTTCAGGGAAGCCTTTCCCACCTCAACCTAACCATTGAACCATCACGTTCTCAAACAATTCATCCCCACACAGCTACCTCCTCATGTATCACTTCCCCCTCCCCTCTAGATTGTAAGGGGAAGAGGGGATTGTATGGGCAGGGCTCTCCTTAACATCTTGTCTTGAATTGTATTGTGATTGCAATGTCTTCCTTATATTGTAAAGCGCTGCGCTAACTGTTGGCGCTATATAAATCCTGTATAATAATAATATAATGCCATTTTACATCTCTAACCTGGTTTGAAAACATTTCACACTGTCCTATGACTCGAGCAATTGACACTCCCCCCAGACTGCATGCCGTGGTGTTTAGATTATGTTAATAAACCTCCACAACTTCCATCATGTTCTTGGACAACCATCATCTGCCATGGCGATTGGATGAAGCATCAGTTATATTGGCCTGTTTATGAAGCACTATGTCTCCTTCTTGAAGATATCCAAGGGGTGGAAGTCAAAACCTGACATCTTCCATAGAGGTTGTTGGCTTTCACTTTGTGCCATAGGCAGAGAGGTTTGCCGACTGCTCGCGGTTGAGGAATTCCTTACGATGAGTCGGGTGTTTATTAACAAATAAAAAACCTAAGACAAAATAGTCATTGTTTTTGAGGTTGCTCCTAGAAAAATTGGTACATAGTTTGTTCATAATGGTGCAGCAATAATGGTCACTAATTTGGGCCTTTCACATTCATGTGTTATGTATAAAGTAGAGGAGCACCGAAATGAAAATTTTAATACCGAAATGAAACCGAAATGTAAAAAAAGGTGTTTTTTCTAACTTTTTCATTACTTTACTTTTAGGGGCTTCGGGGAAATATTAGGGGTCTAAACAGATCCCTGATATTTTCCTTTTAAAATAGAAAAATAGATTGAGGACACAGAGTCCTCAATCTCTTTTTCTGCAGCCCTTGTTATAAAAGAACAGGAATCCCCTATGCTGAGTGCTCCTGTTCATTGATAACATGAGGACAGAGTGTGTTTACTATAACTACAATCATGAATGAACAGGAAGTGATGTAGAGGTGATGTAGATCACTTCCCATTCATTCATAATTGAGGCTATAGTGCACATACCATGTCCTCAATTATCTACAAACACTCAGCGATCACTGATCACTCCTTGTACCCGCTCTCCATCCTGACACGCTGTCACTGGAGGCTGATCGAGCGGTGAATGGAGGAGAGCTCAGCCTCCTGTGACAGCGCTGGCTGTCTCCGCCCCCACACCGCTCTGCCCGACTGTGATAGGAGGCTGAGCGGTGTGGGAGGAAAGACACCGGCCGCTCACAGCGCTCTCCTCCAGCATCGGTCGGCTGGCTGTCACTTTCTCTCCTCCACGCTGGGACACAGAGCAGCGCCTAGCGGGGAGGATAGAAATCACCACTGTGCCGACAAAACGGCAGGAAAATGTCCCCCCCTTCAGTTTTACACCGGGGCCAGCGCACCGGCTGCCACCCCCGGTTGTTACGCCACTGCTCTACACTAGTGGCCAGACCCTCTGTGCTTTCTGAAGCTTACTTGCTGTCCTCTGAGTATTTCCCAGTATTCTTCATCCTTTGATCTGTGGTTCTCCGTGTTCTTGATTCCTGCTGCTCGGCCGGCTGTCACACTTGCAGCGGGGAGGAGAGAACTAACGGATGCACCGCTATATCGGCCAGAAAAATTGCACTTTCGGCATTTAGCGGCCCATATATCGGTGCATCCCTAGTATAAAGGCAACAAAGGTCCAAATGTTTTATGTCTGATGTCCAGACTAGTTTTGCTCACTGATCAATAGTTCCTTTTACGGCACCTACACACTCTAATACCTCATTGTACCTCCTTTACCTTTGTTTACATCACACATTCGCCATGGCATCGTTTCAAAAAGCTTATACAGTGTCACAACATTTATTTCTGTCTAGAGTTGCATTCATAATTCACCAAGATCTTGTAGTGATGATGGGAGAGTCGGACCTCTGTGTAAAGTCTTCTCCAGCACATCCCACAGATGCTCAATGAGGTAAGTTCTGGACTCTGTGGTGGCCATTCCATGTGTGACGATGATGGCTCAGGCTCCCTGAATCGCTCTTTCACAATCTGAGCCCGATGAATCCCGGAATTGTCATCTTGGAATATACCCAATGTGCCATCAGGAAAGAAAAAATCTGTTAATGGAAAAAACCTGATCATTCAGTATATTCAGGTCGACAGCTGACCTCATTTTTTGGGGACAGAATGTTGCTGAACCTAGACATATTCTCCAATGGAAGGCTCTGACCTATTTGCTTACCTAAATCTGGGTGGTGACTTTTTGTTTTGCCCAGGCAGTGTATATTGGATAGCAGGCTGAGCCTTGTCCTGTAGGCCCTTTCTTGGGTTTATGAAATACTGAAGTCAAGTTAAATAGCATCCGCGGTGCAAGTTTTGCCTATGGTTGCTGTCGTTACCCTTGTCAAGATTCGGTGGATCTGTTGCCCTTACGAGATCAGACATTCAGCGTTTTCCACTTTTCTATTCCAACTTGGTGCTAATGGGGGAAGGAATTTATTTTAGGGCAGTCAGAGACGTAAAGGGACTAGGAAAGGCAAGGATTCCAGGACAATCACAAATGTACCCTTGCAGTGGGGCCTAGACTTAACCCTTGCAATGCGGTAGCCCCACTGCAAGGGTACGGTTGTGATTTTCCCAGAGTTCTTATTTAATCACTGTGTTTGGGGACATTAGAGTGTAAGCTCCTCTGTACAGAGACTGATGTGACTGTGGGGGAGGGTAGAAAGACAGTCGGCTTTGTTGATTATTGTGACACAATCGTCCATTAAAAAGGACTAATCTATTTAAATTATCTCGAGTGCTGGTGACCTGTCTTTCTACTTTGTATTTTGCACGGTGCCATCCGTGGCAGTTACTACAAGCACCATTGTTCTTACTGGCCGGGACTGCTGTAAGGTGTGCGGAGAGCACCCTCACCAACTGAAACTGTGGGGGAGGGGACATTAGAGTGTAAGCTCCTCTGTACAGAGACTGATGTGACTGTGGGGGGGACATTAGAGTGTAAGCTCCTCTGTACAGAGACTGATGTGACTGTGGGGGGACATTAGAGTGTAAGCTCCTGTGTGCAGAGACTGATGTGACTGTGGGGAGAGGGGACAGAGTGTAAGCTCCTCTGTACAGAGACTGATGTGACTGTGGGGGGGAGGGATCATTAGAGTGTAAGCTCCTGTGTGCAGAGACTGATGTGACTGTGGGGGGGAGGGATCATTAGAGTGTAAGCTCCTGTGTGCAGAGACTGATGTGACTGTGGGGGGGAGGGATCATTAGAGTGTAAGCTCCTGTGTGCAGAGACTGATGTGACTGTGGGGGGGAGGGATCATTAGAGTGTAAGCTCCTGTGTGCAGAGACTGATGTGACTGTGGGGGGGAGGGATCATTAGAGTGTAAGCTCCTGTGTGCAGAGACTGATGTGACTGTGGGGGGGAGGGATCATTAGAGTGTAAGCTCCTGTGTGCAGAGACTGATGTGACTGTGGGGGGGAGGGATCATTAGAGTGTAAGCTCCTGTGTGCAGAGACTGATGTGACTGTGGGGGGGAGGGATCATTAGAGTGTAAGCTCCTGTGTGCAGAGACTGATGTGACTGTGGGGGGGAGGGATCATTAGAGTGTAAGCTCCTGTGTGCAGAGACTGATGTGACTGTGTGGGGACATTAGAGTGTAAGCTCCTTAGATGAAGAGACTGGTGTGAATTGTTTGCTGCTCTCTAGGGATATATGACAATATCAGTCACCCTCCTGCGGCCTTATTACACGGAACAATTACAGAATTACCGGGAACAATTCTCCGGTGGATTTGGTTCAATATATAAACAATGTTTCCCCCCTCCCGGGGTGCTGAGGAATACTCTCCGGGATCTCTGACTTTATTATAAATGTTGCTGTACAGAGATAAGACAATTCTCTATCTAGCAGGTAAGAGAACAATATTGCTTTACAATCACATCTATCTGATGTTTGAATCTTTCCAGCTACACCAGAAGACTGATCACTGCGATGGTGATACAGGATGTCAGGAAGGAATGGAAATGACCAATGATGTATCCAGTGCTGCTTTTTATTAGAATGGCCTCTAACACCACGCAGGATTCTACTCCTTAGAAATTACTGTATCAGGCAATATATCCTCTGCCTGGCTGATCTGCTCTGTAGGAAACGACCCGTTCATTGTGCACAATATCTCATAGCTGGTTTAGATTAAGATAGACATATATCCAAGGGCCGGATTCACTCTCTCTGCTGCCCCAAGGCCAGGTTCTTTGATGCACCCCCCTCCCCGCCAACCCTTGGCAGGGTTGGTTTGAATTATTTTTACTTTTTTATCACTTTTTTAATTATTTCTTATCACCATTTACTTTTTAATTTCTATTTTTTTTCATTTTTATTTTGTTTCACTTAACTTTATTGCTGTCACACAGGAGCTAACAAGCCCTGTGTGATAGCATTTGGAGGTGACAGGTTCTCTTTATTACATGGTTACATAGTATTTGAGGTTGAAAAAAGACATAAGTCCATCAAGTCCAACCCATAGCGTGTGTGCATTTATGTTTGAGCAGGTGTGTGCGTGTATATGAGTCCATGTGTGATTTTGCTCTTAGCAGTACCTGTACCCCTGTATATTACGGTCTCCAAGGAAATCGTCCAATAGTTTCTTGAATGATTCCACACTCTTAGCTGAAATCACTTCCTGTGGCAGTGAGTTCCAGACCTTAACCGCTCCAACTGAGAAGAACCCCTGTGTGTTGACATTTTTTCTCCACCAGTTTTTGGTGGTGCCCTCTGGTCTTTGTTATGGGGTTAACCGTAAACGGTTTGTTAATAATGTTGCTATCACCATTGAACATTTTATACAAGAAAGTCATGTCCCCCCTTAATCCCCTTACTTCCAAAGAGAACATATTTAATTTTAACAGCCTTGTCTCATAGCTCTGGTCCTCCAACCCCTTAATGAGTTTGGTTGCCCCCTTTTTCCAGCTCAAGTACATCTTTTCTGAATACTGGTGACCAAAACTGGACCGCATACTCCAGATGAGGCCGAACCAGTGATCTTATTGTGAACGGTTGTTCTCCGCTGTACACCCTGCTCTTCATCCTGAACTACCTTGCCGGGGACCCCGAAAAACCATGGCACGGCGGTCAGCGGGGAGAGGCAGCCAGAGGTGGGGGCTGACCATGTAGGGGGGGTAGCAGGGAAGGATGGACAAGCAGGCTAATTACAAGTGATCTCGGCAGCACAGAGATCACTTGTACAAAATGAGCTGCAGCTTCCCCGCTCTACATTTAGCCCTGCTGCTTGCCTGAAGCAGGACTAAATGTAGAAAAAAATTCCAATTCAGCGCCCGGAACTGCGTGTCCCGGGCATTGGGTGATAGGAATTCCATACCTCTGCTGCTACTCTACTCCCTGCTGCCCCAAGGCTGGGCCTTGGTGGCCTTGTGGGAAATTCACATAGCCCTGAAAATCCCTGAAAGCATTTGTTCTTTGCCTGCATATATCCATAATATTCAACTCTCTTTTCCATTATAAAACAATCTCTTCAATTTACTCAACTCCTGCATGTAAACCCCGGCTAAAATTACAACAGGGGTGTTTCTGAGACACCCAACACTGTATATTAGAGTGTCAGAGATTTTTACATAACCATATAAACATCAAAAACTGGACAAGTGTGAGGATTTGAGGGACTCTGACAAGGACCAAATTACTGGGTCAGATCAACTCCAAAACTGCAGCTCTTTTGGGATGTTCCCTATCTGCAGTGGTCAGGACCAACCAAAAGTGCTCCAAGGAAGGAAAACCGGTGAACCGGAGACAGGGTCATGGGTGGCCAAGGCTCATTGATGGACGTGGCAGGGTGAAGGCTGGCCCGTGTAGTCCAATCCAATAGAAGAGCTATTGTAGCGCAAAAGGCTTGATGCCAGATACCACAGCATACCTTCAGGGGTCTAGTGGAGTCCATGCCTGCTTTGGCGCTTCAAGGGAGACCTACTCAATATTAGCCGGGTGGTTGTAATGTTATAGCTGATTGATGTACATACAAATTATTTTAACGCTAACATCGAAGGTCACTACAAATCACAAACTGTAATAAGCATTTATATAACACATGTACCATGATCAACACATACACCATGTTTGACTTCAGCCCAATCTCTGGTTGTCCAGCAATCGGCACTGGAAACTGCCAGCTATTACCAGCAACACCATGCAACTCTTAAATATCTATTTACACACACAGGTTGAACTGGATGGCTCTTGTCTTTATTCAACCTCACCTACTATGTTACTATGTATTTATAAACAATTCACATAGCCCTGAAAATCACTGAAAGCATTTGTTCTTTGCCAATTTGTGTCGAGATTGTAGTCCATCACAGGAGCGGTGACTACCTTACAACACACACAGGACCATGGGCAATAAAAGTAGCCCCCCTCCAGAAGGAAGGACAGTGTCAGAGATGATTGGAGGATGTACAGCCGAGTGATACACAAATAAGATACATTGTTGTTCAGAGTTAAGATCCTTAAGTGTATTTTTAAGGTTTAAGTCCTGCGTTTAGTGTCACTTTAAGATAGGTTAGGGGGAAAGGGGAAGAGCTGGTGGGACTAGGAATGGTGGTGGGCAGGGCAAGGAGTGGTGCTCCCAACTGATTTAACAGCTACTAGCTCAGTAGACCCTCTCAGCAGCCAGGGGAAAATCCCCACCCACCAAACTTTATTTACAAGTGATTGTTAGTCATTTTGGTTGCCACAGGGGGTTGGGGAGACATTCGCCATCTCTTTTAGAGTTTTTGAGTCACGTTGTGACATGAAGTCATGAAGTTCAAGCGACATGAAATTAATTTTGGTTTCGTTAGCAATGTTTGTAATTACCTGTAATTTCTTTCTCCATGAAAAGATCTTTCTTGTCATAGCTGGCAGTGTCCCTTGGCTGACTTGGATGACATACAATGCTGGCAGAGTGGAACGTGATGTTTTAATACAATCAGACGTGACTTGATGGTAGGTAATCACTCCTGGCAGCAATGAGAGATTGGCTCTTCATCCCTGGCCAGACTGCTTATGTTTTTTGTTGTTATAGAACATTCTAGCGGCTTAAGCCCTAGTAAGCTCCTGAACAAGGGTGCATGGCCTGGGGGGCAGTATTGTCTTCATGCAGAAAGAGGTTGGGCTTGGAGTTGGGCAATTTTCACTACTCAGGTCAAAGGAACTCTTATTTGTTGAATTCCTAAATGTCAATGTTCTCAAAGTATCAACGTTCTCAATGTTCTCCTCTTCTATAGTGCCTTTGTGTTTAAGCCGTGGCTGATGAAACCTGTATCATTCAAATGCAATAGAGTAAGTATAAGTACCTGTGTATTATTTGGGAGGCGGTGTGTGGTTGGTAAGGGCAATTGGGTTATTTGACCTTGTGGGTTAGATGAGCACAGTAACAGGATACAAAATATTCATTCTTATGGGCACTGTTATTTTATATTCTACAACAGGTCAACATGTCACGTTTAAGTACAAGGATGGGCCACATAGACAGTCACACCTTTATCTGTGGGCACTGTGGTAGATATAAATGGTAATTGGAAATATTTTACATTTAAACTTCTTCTAACCATTATTTTAATTTCAGAATCTTGCAGTAAGCAACTTTGTTCACTACCTACCCCCATCTTCAGCAAAAATTCACTGCCCAGGACATACCCACAAACTTCACACTGTTCCCTGCTTGCCAAACCACAATTCCATAGGTGACAAAGGTAACAAGGCCAAGCTCAGACAACTTTACACAGCATTTGCATTCAAAGGCTCACTCAATCCAGCCTTACTCAACCTTTTTCAGTCACGGCACCCTTTATGATGTGTGGTCCCTCTAAAATACATACCAGACCCTTATCCAAGATAGGGGTCTGGTATAGATTTTAAGGGGGAAGCTCATGCAAGAATACAAAAATGTGTGGCTCCCCTTTACATTAGAGCCCCTCCTTTTAACATCAGGATCCCCTTCACATCAGGGTGCCCCATGTTCACATCAGAAG
The DNA here is from genome assembly GCF_000935625.1 of Nanorana parkeri. Lineage (NCBI taxonomy): Eukaryota > Metazoa > Chordata > Amphibia > Anura > Dicroglossidae > Nanorana > Nanorana parkeri. The sequence goes on along the minus strand of NW_017306684.1, from coordinate 290,978 downwards.
CACCTCTTCACACCAGGCCTCCTCCTTCACATCAGGAGCCCCCTTCCACATTATAGTCCCCCTTCACATTATTAGACCCCATCACATCAAAGCCCCCCAACTTGCTTCCTGGCACCCTGGTTGAATAAGGATGTTTTAGAGCTGGGGCCATTCTAACTATCATGGCCACCCACCACCTGGCAACAATCACCTGGAGCTACGGCTGTGCTGAATGTTGTACCCACCCACCACAAGCTACAATCAGCCACAGCCGATCTCCTAGCAATGCACCACCACCTTCATCATACACCTTTAACTGAACTGGCAGAGGAGACATTCAGTGGGCAACAAGCATGGTGTCTCTGGGCAGCTTGCTTGACATTCCAGACATAAAATATAATTACAATATATTATTACAACTTTATTACATTTTAGAGCATGAAGACAATGATAAGATAATGTTTCAGACTGTGCTTATAGCAGGATCTTACGTCATGATTATGCAGTAAAACGGGATAAGACACAATGGAAAACCAGCTTCTTGTGATAAACAAATTCATTGTAACATCCTACACTTCACTTGACGCTGTTATATTATCCACACTACCCACAATTCATAGCTTCCTTCTGTTTATTTTCATGTTAGATGTTGATTAGTTGTTGCATCCAGAAATTGTGATTTGTTTGATATTTGAAGCCGTGAAATAGTTTAATTGAAGCATTATCAAAGAAGCCAATGGATATTAAAAACAAGACACGAGTGACCATGTTTGAGTTTTCTGGACTGACTGATGATGAAGAACTTGTCCCGTTCCTCTTCACATTCTTTTTTCTGGTTTATATGGTGACCATAGTAGGAAATATGGGGATGTTAGCCGTTGTCTGTGTATGCTCCAGCCTTCACACTCCGATGTATTACTTCTTGGGTAGCCTTTCTCTGGTGGATATTTTGTACTCCTCAGTTATCACTCCGAATTTGTTGTCTCACTTCCTTTCCTCAAAGAAGTCCATATCATTTCTTGGCTGTGCCCTCCAGTTTTACTTCTTTTGCTCGCTGGTATGCAGTGAGACTCTTCTTCTCTCCACCATGTCCTATGACCGCTATGTGGCTATCTGCCACCCTCTCCACTACACCTTGATAATGACCAAGAAGAAATGTTTCGGTTTAGTCTTTTCTTCTTCTTTTGTTAGCTTCTTACAATCAGTTGTGCAGACCAGTTGTGTGTTCAGTCTTCCATTCTGTGGATCAAACCATATTGACCATTTCTACTGTGACATCGCGCCGCTGCTCAAATTGTCCTGCTCCAGCACTCTTCATTGTAATATTGTGACTGGCATCCTTGTAGCAGTCTGTGGAATGTATACAATGATGACAATCTTCCTCTCATATACTTTCATATTTATCTCAATTTTTAGAATGGCATCCACTAAGGGCAGACAGAAGGCCTTCAGTACATGCTCCTCACATATTATTTGTGTCTTGATCTTCATGACAGCCGTCTTTTTTGTCTATCTGCGTCCTCATTCAGGGACCTTTGACAAACAAGACAAAATGGCTTCTGTCTTCTATACAATAATTACTCCAATGCTGAATCCCCTTATCTACGGCCTGAGGAACCAAGAGGTGAAGCGGATCTTTGTCCAAACAATTCTGAAGTATTTCTGATGTACATATAACACATCTCATGTGAAAGGAGTTTTAAGCACTTGCAGGAGGGAAAATGGCCATTTAAACACCGGAAACCATAGAATGCTTGTTAAACAATTTAAGCAAAGTCTGCATCAGATGGTCAGATAAAGCTCTGTCCACACTCTTTTTAAGGTTTAACCATTACTCTCTCTCTCTCTCTCTCTCTCTCTCTCTCTCTCTCTCTCTCTCTCTCTTTCTCTTTCTCTCCCTCTCTCTTTCTCTTTCTCTCCCTCTCTCTTTCTCCCCCTCTCTCTTTCTCTTTCTCCCCCTCTCTCTTTCTCTTTCTCCCCCTCTCTCTTTCTCTTTCTTTCCCTCTCTCTTTCTCTTTCTCCCCTCTCTCTTTCTCCCCTCTCTCTTTCTCTTTATCCCCTCTCTCTTTCTCTTTATCCCCTCTCTCTTTCTCCCCTCTCTCTTTCTCTTTATCCCCTCTCTCTTTATCCCCTCTCTCTTTCTCTCCCTCTCTCTTTCTCTCCCTCTCTCTTTCTCTCTCTCTCTTGTATTTTATCCCTGATGAAGCAGAATGTGTGAGACCCCAAAACATGTTGGCCTCCCAATTCTCTTACTTATTCAATAAAAAATTAATAATTTTGGACTCCTAGGTGCTGTTACTGCTTTCTAGGGTGCCATGCAGGAGCTCCCTTTTGATTTGGGGTTCTTTGTTGTATGGGAGCACCCTCACCGAAGAAGTTCAATGTAATATTGGACATTAGTAGTAGAAAATCTAGCACTTTCCATGCAAGCACTCAGCAATGACATTCTGACATGGGTTTTAACCTTGAAACACTTGCCTAGAAAAATATATTCTTAGAATGTAACCCCTCGGGGCAGGGCCCTCCCTACCATCTTGTCTTGAATTGTATTGTTATTGTAATGTCTTCCTTATATTGTAAAGTGCTGCGCAAACTGTTGGCGCTATATAAATCCTGTATAATATTAATAATAATAATGCCGTTTGTGCCTGTGCTGGAAACATTATTTAAGTTTCATCATAATGCTAATTTAAATGGATATCATATAGAATAAAATGTACTAATAGATGAATGGATTATACAAAGAGAAGCAGATGTTATAACAGTCATTGAGTGAAAACTTCAATAAAAAGAGGGACACTGGGTTTAAAGAAGCAGCAGTCATGTTCAGTATATACTGTGGCAGTGCAGTGTATTGCCATGGTGTAGTTTGGCAACTGTGGCAAAAACCAAAAAAAGGGAAAGAGGGAAGCGCCACTAACCGGGAAGGAGTTATGGTTGGTTGTGAGGGTGGTCCGACTCACTTAATGGTGATGGGACCACCCTCACAACCAACCAAGCTCCACGGAGCGGCCCACCATAACTCCTTCCCAGTTAATGGTGCTTCCCTCTTTCCCTTTTTTTGGTTTTCATTACATATGTCAGACACCCCGGTCCATACTATCAGGAAGCCACACACCAGCATCACCCCTCACACATAATTTTATACACACTTGTGTGTGGATTCTCACTTCAGAGCACTGGTCTTCTGGACTGCCCTTACAATTTTTCATTGGTAACTGTGGCACCCAGGACTCTCAGCCAGAGGGGCTGAGAGGGTCCAGAGTGATAAACATTTGATAAGGAAGAACCTGGCTTTTCAGATTCTTCCAGGTTTTCCTAATTATAGCTGGGATCCTGTGCTCTGGAGATTTCTTAGAGCTCTGGGTTGGATGAAATCTCCAGTCCTGGAGCCAGGTTTTGCCAACGACCAGTCTGGGCTGATCAGGTGGCTGAGAGCAGCCTCATTAAGGAGCCAGACCAGAGCTCAGGGGAGAGGTGGTGTGGTGTGTGCTGGAGGCACACGAGAGCCAAGCCGGGTGGTGTGGTGGAGCCACACACGGAACAGCCAGGGAGGCTGGAGGATTGGATAGGCTGAGAGAGCCAGGCACATTGGTCTTCTGGACTGCCCTTACAATTTTTCATTGGTAACTGTGGCACCCAGGACTCTCAGCCAGAGGGGCTGAGAGGGTCCAGAGTGATAAACATTTGATAAGGAAGAACCTGGCTTTTCAGATTCTTCCAGGTTTTCCTAATTATAGCTGGGATCCTGTGCTCTGGAGATTTCTTAGAGCTCTGGGTTGGATGAAATCTCCAGTCCTGGAGCCAGGTTTTGCCAACGACCAGTCTGGGCTGATCAGGTGGCTGAGAGCAGCCTCATTAAGGAGCCAGACCAGAGCTCAGGGGAGAGGTGGTGTGGTGTGTGCTGGAGGCACACGAGAGCCAAGCCGGGTGGTGTGGTGGAGCCACACACGGAACAGCCAGGGAGGCTGGAGGATTGGATAGGCTGAGAGAGCCAGGCACACAAGGTGTGTGGAAAGCTGCTGGAAGCAGCTAAAGAACATGCAGTACCCCTAAAGCATTTTGTTGATGCAAATGTTAAAGTCCTGGGACTGGGACATTGTGAGTGAACAGGACAACCTTGAGTCGGTGAGACAATATACACTGTACTTTGTCTTACTGTATATGCTGAAGTTAAGCCTGAAGTTGTGTTTTTCACCTGCGAGTGCCTAAACAGAAGAATAAAGACTTGTTGTATATGGAAAACCCTGTATGAGTGCTCTGTGAGCTCCCCAACATTACAATACACGCAGATGGAAACTGTTTCAGTAATGTTTGTAATTGTCCTTTTATGACCTATCTCCACGGCAGTATGCCAATAGCTTGAATTTGTCCTTCTCAACCCCAAGGGACCAATCCATGTGTAAAACCTGTCCCTATAAACCCTTATTTGGTAACTGTGTCTTAATATGGTATATTGTCTGGGAATCCTATGTTAACATGGAGATAATCCAGGAAAGGAGAATTACTAGGGATGCACAGATACTTTTTAAGTACCAGTGCAGATACTTGGCATTTTCATGAGAACTACCAGGGTTGCAGCGGTTGCAGCTGGGACCTGGCTCTGGCACTCCACCACTGTCCTGAAATCATTAGTCTGTATTGTTTTAGAAAAACTGTCACATGACAATAAACAAAAATGTATCAGTACTCGTACTTGTAAGTACTCGGCAAGTACCAGTACTCGTACTCGCAAAACTGGTATCTGTGCATCCCTTTATTTATATTTATAAAAACAAAATCACATTAAAACCGAGATGTACAAATCCCAGGAGCTCCGTGTGCTCCTTACAAATGACAGCTGCCTCCTAACTTTTACATTTTTCTCTAGTGTAGTCTCGGAGCTCAAAAGTATCGGTACTTGTACTCGTACCTGTACCGAGTACTGTACTTGGTATCTGTGCAACCCTAAAAATTACTGTATGTATTGAAACATTTTTCCAATATCCTGACAAGCAATGGTAAAATACAAATGGGAAATAACGGAACATCAAAGGGTAGGGGATGATAAAACTATTTGATCATGAGAGCATACAGAATTATTTACCATGGTCAGAGAAACCAGCACAATCTGATATGAGATGTGATGTAAAAGGTATAAGTATAGGGTAAAGTACCACCCTAACCGTCCCCTCCACTCTTCCAAAGACCTCCCATGCTCGCCTCCAGGACTTCTCTACAGTCTCTCCCATCCTATGGAGCTCTTTTACCCCACCTGTCCATCTATCTCCGACTGACTTTAGGCGATCCCTTAAGACTCATCTCTTCAGGGAAGCCGATCCCACCTCAACCTAACCGCTCAACCATCACTTTCACAAACGATTCATCCCCACACAGCTACCTCCTCATGTATCGCTTGCCCCTCCCTTTTAGATTGGAAGCCCTCCTTACCATCTTGTCTTGAATTGTATTGCAATTGTAATGTCTTCCTTATATTGCAAAGCGCTGCGTAAACTGTTGGTGCTATATAAATCCTGTATAATAATAATATTAATAATAATAATAATACTGGCGTGGTCATTTGACCTTTATCCCTTCCGATCTCTTGCACCTAACTGTTGGACACTGAAGCTACTAGTCTTCACTATGGACCATTAGTGAAGAGGGGTGGAGGTGGGATGGAATGGCCTATGTGCCATCATAAGCAATTACATTGACATAATAGAGCAATTCACATGGAAGAAGAAGCATTCAAGCACTTATAGTCCTTCGCTGCATTGACATACTAGTATCGGTTTATTTCAAGGCAGAAAGGAGGGGTTTGGTCAGGTGATGGATTACATGTAATGACAGTTGCCCAGTCTTGCAGTTTTATTACATCAGGAAGCAGTTTCACATCTATGAGTACTCTGCTGACATTGAAACCTTCAAGGCGAAATAGCATTGAGAACATCTGTACTAATCCATACTGCTCCATCTTGGGAAACCAGCACTGGAGAGGATCAGCGAGTGCCTCCCTCATATCAGGAACCACTAACCAAGAAAAGCACATATTTGTGTAGCAGCCTAGAAGTGGACAATGTACGAGGTCTATGTGTGACTTTCTTCTGATGGCCTTTGCTCCTTTGTCCCCTGTCATGCCTTTAACCTGCTTCCACCACCTGTATTCATATATGTGGCAGCACGAAGGTGGACGGCAAGTCAAAGTCATCAGATGACCAGGAAACCTCTGGGGTTATCAACACTCAAAGGGTTGGCTCCTAGAGGAGGGAAGGGGTTACCATTGTGTCCCTGTTTTACTGCTGTGACTAATAAGCCAAGTTTGGGTTTTGTCTTCTCTACAATAGTGCATATGACTGTTTACAGTAGACCTTTCAATGTATGGGCTCTTGCTCTGTGTGCTTTGTATGTTCTGCCTATGTGTGCTCAGACTCTCTATGCTCTGTATGTTCTGTCTGTATGTGCTCTGACTCTCCATGCTCTTTATGTTCTGTCTGTGTGTGCTCTGACTCTCTATGCTCTGTATGCTCTGGTTGTATGGGCTCAGACTCTGTATGCTCTGTATGTTCTGTCTGCATGTGCTCTGACTCTGTATGCTCTAACTGTTAATGTTCTGTGTGTGCTCTCACTGTATGTACTCTGTCAACATGGACTCTAAATGTGTGCAGGAACTCTCCAGTACTGCTCACAGGAAGCAGGAACTGCTCTTCTCTTTACACAGGATAACAACAATATCAGTGGTCCTATTTTCAGAGGATGACATCACTGGGGACAATTCCCGGACGGGTTTGTCTCTCTCTCCGGGGTGCCCAGAATGTCTCTCTGTGCTCTCTGGATTTCATATAAAAGTCATGTTGCTTTATTGAGATAGAACAATTACATTTCCAGCAGGTAAGAGGATGAGATTCCTTTCATAGTGCAGTTGTCACTTAGCTCGGGTCTAAACACGCCATGAGCGGGCATTGTTCAGCAGCAGTCAGTGCAGCGGGGAACAATAGAGACCTTCATACCATTCAGAGGTGTTCAGTGATACTTTTCAGCTTTTAATAAAAGATTCTCTATCCTGCAGCAAACGTTCTGCCCGGCCGATCTCCGGTTACTTTATTACACATTCATTGTTTGTGCACTTCTTTTCTTCTTCTTGAGCCTTTTCTCATTATTTACAAGTTATACGCTGACTCCTCCAATCAGCTATTTTGCAGATACATTTTTTAATAGTGCTTGCATTTTTTTGTTTGTTTGTTTTTCTTTTCCCCCCCTTGCATATCACACTAGAAGAAAGCCCAGCACCAGCTCTGCACATGAGACCATATGAGCAGATGGAGGGAGTGGGGCATGTCTCTTCTCCAAATGATTTGGCTGTCTGGGTGTTCTAAGTAGAACCCAATGGCTCGAGACCCAATAGCACTAGGTTATTCAGAATCTTTACAGCTTTGTAGTATAGTGCTGCAGAAAACCCGCGGTCAGCAGATAAGATCCTTACACAGACTCTCACATATATCTTTAAAAAATGTCCTGAACATCAAAGGACAAGTTCAGGAATGTTATAACAATGGCCGCGCCCCGATCCCTGGTCCCTAAATACATTGAGCTGAGCCATCCTTCTCACAGCTGCCTCCTTTGATGTCTGCAGCCTGGCCGGTAAAAATCTAGCGTCGGGATGCCGCTACCTGCTCACAACATCCCATGGACCGGAAAGGAACATTGCTCCTGCAGTACAGGTACATCACATTCAAGTCTATGGGACTTTAGGGCACAGGTGCGGGCAGCTCAGCATTGGATTTTTACAGGCCAGACTGCAGACAACGTTGGAGGTTACAGATATTGGAGGAGGTAAGAAAGCAACTGCGGGGCGGGGGGTTTGCTAAGATTAGTGTTTAAGGGGGTAGGGAGGAGGGCTGGGTCACTGTCATTGCATTCCTAAAATTTTCCTTTAAACATAAATAGAATTGTTTTGAAGAAAGACTAAAAATTCCGCTTACATGCCTCTCCCACATTTTCACCTTTTTTGTAAGCCCGGCCCTAGAGAATAAAGGCTTTGGCTATACCTAGTACATGAGCTTGGAATGGCCATTGTTCTCTGTGGCTAGGCTCATCGCATGCACAGTGGTTTAGGAGACTGCAGGGGTTACAAATCCAGAATAATTTAAGGGTAGTCCTACTGTCAGTAATTTCATTTACAAAATGAATGGAGGCCAAAAGATAAATGCGCCATTCTCCAGTATCCTCCACTCACTTGTTTATTTCAAAGAGGTCACATCACCCAACTGAGTCTCTCCCACTGATGCCTTTCACCATCTATTGGGCTTTATAGCGGGGTACAAAATATAAGGGGAACAGGGTGAAGGTAGAGGTGTGTTTTTCATTTTTATAAATGCAGCTCCAAGTGGCAGCCCCCAAAAATAGCGCATCTGTAGCTTCTGTAAATGAAAATCTACAAAACCAAGAATTGTCCAGCACTTAGCTGGACTTATTGTAGTAGTATGTAACCAGTACTGTAACGCCCTTTGGGGTCATCTGCAACTGCATTACCTCTGCTACTGATTGATTCAAACTCAGTATAAAATGTAGAGAGCCATAGCTATTATAGGCAACCAACTCAAGGCCATTTTCATAATTTGGAAACATGGGAGGGGGGGGGGGGGG
>NW_017306684.1:278068-282359 GCF_000935625.1 Nanorana parkeri | reverse complement strand
AGGGGGGGGGGGGGGGGGGTGACAGCGTCATTTTATATCCACATGGAAATCACACAACTGTGCAATAGGCAGATGGAAGTCACAAACACTCAGAATGTTTGATAGTGTACAGATATTAATTTAGCATGGCTTTCTGAAATGTAACACATTCATTACACTGACCACCAACAGTCGTGGCCTAACATGAGCGGTATCCTCCTACTTACCACCAATGTAAGGGGCATTCTTCTCACTGACCACCAATGTAAGGGGCATCCTCCTACTTACCCACCAATGTAAGGGGCATTCTTCTCACTGACCACCAATGTAAGGGGCATCCTCCTACTTACCACCAACCACCAATGTAAGGGGCATTCTCCTAATTACCACCAATGTAAGGGACATTCTTCTCACTGACCACCAATGTAAGGGGCATTCTTCTCACTGACCACCAATGTAAGGGGCATCCTCCTACTTACCACCAATGTAAGGGGCATTCTTCTCACGGACCACCAATGTAAGGGGCATCCTTCTACTTACCACCAATGTAAGGGGCGTTCTTCTCACTGACCACCAATATAAGGGGGCATTCTTGTTACTGACCACCATTGTAAGGGGCATTTTTCTCACTGACCACCAATGTAAGGGGCATCCTCCTACTTACCACCAATGTAAGGGGCATTCTTCTCACTGACCACCAATATAAGGGGGCATTCTTGTTACTGACTACCAATGTAAGGTGAAATCTTCCCAATGACCACCAATGTAAAGGGCGCCTTCTTCTTCTTCTTCTGGCCATTATTATTTGTTTATTTTCATGATTATTATTATTATTGAATCTTATAGTTATACAGAGCAGAGCAGAGCAGTAAAAAAAATAATGCTCTCTTCTGGGTGTGAAATGCGCTATGTACACCACAATATTTTGTATTTATTATCATATCTACAACTTACTGACCGTACAGATGCATCATGTGTTGCAGATATAAATCGCATGAAGTAAGACTTTCCTGAAACAGGAACATTATTTCAAAGCCATGAAAAGTTTGAGAAGTTCCAGAGGATTTCCTTTTCTTACAATGTATTATTTCAACCTTATTACATTTAAAAGGAAGTTCATGACATTAACGTTAATATTCTCACTATGCATAACCGTTGCTGCTTGCTGTTAATTTGTATTATCCTGGCAGCTGTTAGAGATTGAGGTTTTATTTCATCATTGTAGAAAGAGATGTCAATGGATATCAAAAACAGGACACGAGTGACCATGTTTGAGTTTTCTGGATTAACTGATGATAACAAACTTGTCCCGTTCCTCTTCATGTTAATTTTTCTGGTTTATTTGGTGACCATAGTAGGGAATGTGGGGATGATAGCCCTTGTCTGTGTCTTCTCCAGCCTACACACTCCAATGTATTACTTCCTGAGTTGCCTCTCTTTGGTAGACCTTTTTTACTCCTCAGCTATCACTCCGAATATGTTGTCTCACTTTGTTTCCTCTAAGAAGACAATTTCGTTTCTTGGTTGTGCTGTCCAATATTACTTCTTCTGTGCATTGGGGTGCACTGAGTCTATCCTTCTCTCCACCATGTCCTATGACCGCTATGTGGCTATCTGCCACCCTCTCCACTACACCTTGATCATGACCAGGAAGAAATGTTTTGGTTTGGTCCTTTATTCTTCCTTTGTTAGCTTCTTACAGTCAGTTGTGCAGACCAGTTGTGTGTTCAGTCTTCCATTCTGTGGATCGAACCTCATTGACCATTACTGCTGTGACATCCCGCCGCTGATGAGACTATCTTGTTCAAATACTCTTCATTGTGATATGGTCAGTGGTATTCTTATAGCGACCTTTGGAATATATACATTGGCAACAATCTTCCTCTCATACATTCTCATCTTTATGTCAGTGTTTAGGATGACAACTTCAAAGGGCAGGCAGAAGGCCTTCAGTACGTGCTCCTCACATATTATTTGTGTCTCGACCTTCCTTACAGCAGTTTTCTTCACATATCTGCGTCCAAATTCAGGGACATTTGAGATAAAAGACAAGGTGGCCTCTGTTTTCTATACAGCAGTGACCCCGATGCTGAATCCCTTAATCTACAGTCTGAGGAACCAAGAGGTGAAGAGGCTTCTTGTCCAAGTGATACAAAAATCGTTTTGATTCCTACTTGTCACAGGAATGCATGTCCCCCAGGGCAGTACCCGGATCCCCATACATGTCCCCCAGGGCAGTACCCGGATCCCCATACATGTCCCCCAGGGCAGTACCCGAACCCCCATACATGTCCCCCAGGGCAGTGCCCGGATCCCCATACATGTCCCCCAGAGCAGTACCCAGATCCCCATACACCTTTTATGGCCAATAAATTGCAAATAAGCCTTCAAAATGCGGTCAATTGATTTTCAAAGTTCTGCCCCCATAGTCTTGCATTGAGTTTGAGTTCGAATTTGAACCAAGCACGGGGGGTGTTCGGCCCATCACTAATAGGGCATGACTCCTATACGTAATTTTTCAAGTTGGGGTGCAATGGTCCTCATATGTTTGCAACAATACATGATTAGTCTACAATTGGATATTACAACATTTTCATAGATGCCAATTTTTTTAAAGCATATATAAAAGGTTAGATCCTATAGTTGGAGTTCTTCTTCTTCACAACACCCTTTTGGCAGACTCCCTTGTGGATAAAGGGGGAGTTCATTTCTTTAGAATAGTAGTCACTTCTTGGACAAACTTTGCGCCCATACTTTGGATGATTAATGAGTTCACAAGGATTTATTATCGATGAACGTTTACAGAGTGGTATTGACAACCAAGAAATAGAGGGACGCTGATACTTTATATGTTTCCTTATTTCAGGACTACACCTACTAATATAATATCAGGTGGCAGAGGGATCTATGTAGTTCTTAAATGCTTTTTAATACATTTACTCTGTGAACAATAAGGCCCCATTCACACGTAGCGACATACCTTTTGCAGCGGCCGGGATGGCGCGACTTTTGGGGCGGCGTTCCGTCGACGATCCAGCGACGGTAGCGCGACCTTCTCTGTCGGGCTCCATTAGAAAAAAGCAAAATCCGCCAAAAAAAGTGTCCTGTAGAAGCGACTTGCGACTGCGACGAGCGACGCGCGACATGGAGCTAAGACAGCTCCATTTAATATCATTAGCCGGCGACTTCTCGCGATAAATCGCTACGTGTGAATGGGGCCTAAAACTTTTATAATTCATATAACTACAGCTTTCCACTTATATTATAAATAGGATAGATACTGGTTTTGGAGATATCTTTTGACATCACACATTAAGCGTGTTGTGCGCACAGGGCCTGATTTCCTACAAGGCCAACCAAGGCCCGGCCTTGGGGCAGCAGGGGTCTGGAATTCCTATTTCCCAATGCTCAGGACATGCAGTTCTGGGCGCCGGGCAGGTAGTTGTTTTCTACATTTAGCCCTGATTTTCCACCTACCAAACTCTTTAGGTTGAAGGCAAAAATTGATGCTACTCTTATAAAATGCCTACCACCCACATGCAGGAGATATTTGCTATACCCCTTCAACTGTCTTCAGGGCCAGATTTCCACAAGGCCAACCGAGGCTCGGCCTTGGGGCAGCAGGGATTAGAGGGGCAGCAGGGGTGTGGAATTCCGATCTCCCGATGCCCAGGACATGCAGTTCTGGGTGCCGGCTGGGTAGTTGTTTTCTACATTTAGCCCTGCTTTGGGCAAGCAGAGCTAAATGTACAGCGGGGGAAGCCGCCGCTTGTTTTGTACAAGTGATCCCAGCAATGATGCCGAGATCACTTGTATGCAGCCTGAAGGTCTGCCATTCTCCATAAGGGCGGTGTGGCGGGTAGGGGAGGGGCACATTGAGGAACCTGGCCTTGGGGCAGTAGAGAGAGTAAATCCAGCGCTGTGTGTGTAAATATATATACTGTATATTTAAAGGGCTGTAACTACAGATCATGGGGCTCCATAGCAAAAATGTGATGGAGGCCCCCTAATGAGCTGTGAGTAAGATGGCAAGATCCAAAGACTCCTCTTTTGCATCTGAAGTTGTCTCTACACTGTAGATTTCAATTAGAGTTGTCATCAATTGAAACTGTTCTATGTTTCATTTGCCTCAACAACCTAATGGGGCCCTATTCCACCGCTAGGGCCCATAGCATATATATATATATAAATGCACCGATACTGTTTTTCTGGTATTGAGTACGAGTACTGATCTTTTTTTGCGGTAGTCGCCGATACTAAATACCAATACCAGTGCCATGTGCCCCGATTATGAGGAAGTTGGCAGGAAAAA
>NW_017306684.1:275394-277980 GCF_000935625.1 Nanorana parkeri | reverse complement strand
TATATATATATATATGTCTATATATATATATATATATATATATATATAGTAAAAAAAATATATATATAGTGCAATATAAATGGGTATATATATATACAGGTGAAACTCGAATAATTAGAATATCGTGCAAAAGTAATTGCAGTAAGTGCTGCAAAAGGGGCCCAAACCAAGTACTGAGTACATATGCATGCTTGTACTTTTCAGAGGTCCGATATTGTTCTATGTACAATCCTTGTTTTATTGATTGCATGTAATAATCTACTTTTTTGAGGTTGTGGATTTGGGGTTCTTGGGGTTTTCATGAGCTGTAAGCCATAATCATCACAATTATGACAAATCACGGCTTGAATTATCTTGCTTTGTATGTAATGAGTCTCTCTCATATATTAGTTTCACCTTTTAAGTTGCATTAGGGAAATAAATGAACTTTGCACGATATTCTAATTATTCGAGTTTCACCTGTATGACCACACCCACATTTCACAAGTCACTGCAGTGAAACACAAAAACAAATGCCCCACACTACTGTAAAAGAACCAGTTAGTTGTGTTTGTCTTATAGGCTAAACATTTCCAGTCCTAACCTGATATACATAGGTAAGTGACCTGACTTCTCTCCATTGCAGTAAAGATATACAGTTTGATCATGACCCTCCCCCAATATACTGATTGGACATTGAAGAGGCAGCACCACGCTGATAAAGTCATCATGACTACTCAACTGCCTGCTAACTGCCACTGTTAAACTGACAGCACTGGACAATCTAATAGAGCCTGAGCCACTCACATTAATAACTTATTAAGTCTATTTCCTGCTACACAGGGGTCTGCTAAACACAGGTAAAGTAAAGCCAAATATATATGCCATATTCACACCATTACCTGTACATTAGCACCAGTGGTAAGATTCAGATTCAGGCTTTAAATGCCGACTAAATTTGGGGTCAGTAAAATTGGTGCCAACCTGTAATGCCTTGCCAACCATGATTGAAAGTTACCTGTAATAAGCGGGTAGCTTTAAAAGCATAATGTCTCTGTGCAACGGCCATTACCATGTGGATAAGGTCAGGCATGGCCTGTTAGTTTAATACAAGGTCATGTCACATGGGCAAAGTCTCCCCTCAGCGCTGGGTGACAATGGTTTGTTATGTCAACTTTCAAAGCTGACCATGGCTGACCATGGCCCTCGTTGTTAAGCTTCTAAACCCTTGATTCTCAACTGGTGGGTCATGACCCCGTGTTCAGTGGGTCGCCGTGTGCCTTCCACTTTTCTAGGTGAGAGGCTTCTCAGCCTCCCCCTAACGCAGCACTGTCAGTCCTCGCACCAAGCAGCCCTTCATATACTACTTGGCGCAGAGGGTCAGCTTAAGGTGGGGTTGGCTGGAGCTATGGCCAAAAGGGAGCTCAATCCATACTTGCATTGCTTACAGCTTCTTTGCATGTCCTGCAGAGGTGCCTGGACCAGAGTGACGTCACATTCTGGCTCCCGACATCTCTACAGAGCACGCAAGGGGGTTGTACAAGCACAGCACTCACTGGACCCCAGCCTGAGGATCCACTCTAGTTCTCGTAAGATAGGGAGACTGGGTGGATCTTAAAAAAAGAAAGAAAAAACATTTTTGGTAATGTATATGTGGGTGTGAGATTGTGCCTGTGGTTGTGTCTGTCAGTGTTTGTGAGGGCCCGTTCACACTAGTACAGTGTGGTAATCGAACAGTCCTGTGCGTTTAGTGCAACCGCACCTACTACGGTGGGAGGTGTGTTGTGTTGCCTTTCATTTGAATGGTACCCCAAACGTACCTCCCACCCACCGTTCATACACCCGCACTGGAATCTGCGGTATCCTAATGCCGTGTGTTCCATTGCCGTGCAACTTGGGTTGTGACTTAAGGAGCAAGGACAAATGTGGGTCCTGAGGTAACAGGAGAAAAACACTGTTCTAAACGAATCGGCCCATTGTTACCAGCACCAACAGTGAGACAAAATCCAAAATATTAAGTTGCCACCAGAATGAGAATAAAGGGAAAATCTTTCAATGGGACCACCAGTTGACAGATTTTCTATAACTTCCCTATTCTATCCAAGCAGAAGAAAGTTTTTGGCTTTAGATACACTTCAGTTACTCTTTAACTATGTGATTACATAAGTAACAATCTCTTCCTCTTTCCTCTGAGTTTTAGCTCCATTGTGCAAATACCGCAATAAAATGTTATTGTATTTGTTGTATTAATTGTGTTTGATATACGAATGCCTTCAGCAAAGCTGCTGCATCATTTACAGTTTATCAGGAACTTCTCCAATAATATCTACACAAAACAGGTGACTTGTTCCATGGACTTTTAGGAGAGGCCGGGGGAGAAAGAACTGGAAGACTAACATGCAAATGGCAAGAAAACTGGGATAGTATACTGTATATATATATATATATCCCCGCCCCAATTATATATATATATATATACACTGTTCAGCCATAACATTGTGACTACTGAGAGGTGAAGTGAATAACATTGATTATCTGGTTATGACACCTGGAAGTGGGGGGATATATTACAATGACAACTGGAAGTGGGGGGGAAATATTAAAATG
>NW_017306684.1:269713-275324 GCF_000935625.1 Nanorana parkeri | reverse complement strand
TATTACAATGACACCTGGTAGTGGGGGGATATATTACAATGACACCTGGAAGTGGGGGGGGGGATATATTACAATGACACCTGGAAGTGGGGGGGATATATTACAATGACACCTGGAAGTAGGGGGATATATCACAATGACACCTGGAAGTTGGGGGGAGGGATATATTACAATGACACCTGGAAGTGGGGGGATATATTACATTGACACCCTGAAGTTGAGGGGGTGGGGGGATATATTTGGCAGCAGGGGAACATTTTGTCCCTGACATTGACCAGCTGGAAGCAGACAAGTGTGAGGATTTGAGGAACTTTGACAAGGACCAAATTGTGATGTGTAGATGACTGGGTCAGAACAACCCCAAAACTGCAGCTCTTGTGGGATGTTCCCGGTCTGTAGTGGTCAGGACCGACTAAAAGTGGTCCAAGGAACGAAACCCAGCGACAGGGTCATGGGAGGCCAAGGCTCAGTGATGCCCATGGGGAGGGAATGCTCCCCCATGTAGTCCAATCCAATAGAAGAGCTACTGTAGATCAATTTGATCAAAACGTTAATGCTGGTTCCGATAGAAAGGTGTCTGAACACACGGGTGCATCACAGTTCGTTGATTAGGGGGACACGTAGCTGCAGACTGGTTGGGGGAGCCCATGCTGACCCATGTGCACCCTCAAAACTACCTACAATGGGCACATGAGCAAAGATAATGTGCCCTGCATCGTTGCAAAAATGGTTGAAGAATGGTTTGAGGAAGACAACGGCAAGATTGAGGTGTTGACTTGGATTCCAAATTCTCCAGATCTCAGTCCAATCAAGCATCTGTGGGATGTGCTGGAAAAACAAGTTCCATCCATGGAGGCCGATCACCCCACAACTTAAGGACTTAAAGGACCTCCTACTGACAGCTTGGTATCAGATATCATAGCATACCTTAAGACATATGTGTCGTCCAAATGGTACCTCGAGGCCAAACTGACGGGCTCCTTAGGGCCCCTGGATGTCCTTTGAACCTTGACCTGATGCTTTCAATCAAGGTTCCCACCACCACTTTCCACCACAAGTGTTCCTCCTGTTGCAACCACGAATACCCCTAATGGATCGAATTGGTCTTCTCCCCACAGTACCGACCCTCATGGCTATGGGGTCTGCTAGGTGTTGTTTGTGTAGCACATATCTGATGCGCAGCGTTCCAGCGGAGTGTATCCATATTGCAAGGATCTAGTTATTCAGTTTCAATGTATGGATGTAATTTGCTTGTCATGTCTGGATTTCAATCTGCGCACTGTTACATAGTCTATGCGGCATATCAACGCTTGATCGTTGTGTAATGTTTTATTTTTTATTGTTCTCAATAAAAATCTAACATGCTAAAAAAAAAAAAAAGACATGTGTCAAACTCAAGGCCCAGGGGCCAATTCCGGCCAACCAGGCCATTTCCTAGACTTCTACTTTCAGATCTTGGTATTAAGTTATTACTAAAACCCATGATAATCGAATGCAGAGGCAATTCTGATAAAGATTAGATACATTTATATAGTCTTACAGGCCCTTTGAGGGCAACCATAATGTTAATGCGGCCCACGAATAAATTGAGTTTGACACCCCTGAGGTCTAGTGGAGTTTGTGTATTGAAACGTTAGGGCGGTTTAAGCGGCAAAAGTGTTGCCTACTCACCTAAAATTAGGTGGGTGACCATAATCTTGTGGCAGATACATTTTTTTTTCTTATGGATGAGGGCCACACAATACTCCACCACTGCAATTCACAGGAATATGGCTCAGTTTACTAATTAACTCCAACCTCTCCCTATGCTGTATAAACACCCCCACCCCCATTATTGGTTGCTGTGATGCAATGCTGGCCATTAAAACTGGGAGCCAAAATTTGCCGGTTAAAGGCAAACATGAATTGTATGAGCATGCTTGATAACTGATAAACTTTGGCAAACTATAACCCAAACATTTACTTTGAGCTTCACCCATCGTTGCTTCAGATACAATTCTAAAGAATAATTGGGACATAATAAATATTAGGATCATAAAGTAGGTATACGGAAGAAAAAAAAAGGCCACAATAAACATCCGTTGTATACTGATGGCTTGGCATAAGCTCTTGCAATATTTACCATTTCTTAGGAATTCTATCAAACCTACAATATAAAAACAGACAACTTGTTGCGAGGACATGCAGAATTCAGGAAAGGCTGAGATAGAATATCGGAGGACTGACACGTAAAGAAGAGTAGGAGGTATCATATATAGCTTTTATGTATTTTCATTTCTCTAACTACATTCAAAAAAGAGATTTTATGTATACCGGCATATGTGAGCCCGTTCCTGGAAAGAGTACGGCTGAGGACAGTGCCTAGAATGCTGAAGAAAGAGGGTATGACAGGGGGCAGTATGTACAGGAGAGGAGTGTGGAGGATATGACAGGGGGCAGTATGTACAGGAGAGGAGTGTGGGGGGTATAACGGGGGGCAGTATGTACAGGAGAGGAGTGTGGAGGGTATGACGGGGGGCAGTATGTACAGGAGAGGAGTGTGGGGGGTATGACAGGGGGGCAGTATGTACAGGAGAGGAGTGTGGAGGGTATGACTGGGGGCAGTATGTACAGGAGAGGAGTGTGGAGGATATGACGGGGGGCAGTATGTACAGGAGAGGAGTGTGGAGGATATGATAGGGGGCAGTATGTACAGGAGAGGAGTGTGGAGGATATGATAGGGGGCAGTATGTACAGGATATACTAACTGCAGCCAAAAGGTTTTTGGACAAATGAGAGAAGGGTTTGGACCTCTGTGAGGTATTATTTATTCTTTGTGTCCCCATTGAGAAAAATGTATCTGTCTTCCCGTCAATCCTGTTACCTGGATAGGATGTTTGGGGATGTCAGTCCTGGTGGGAAACAGCAATAAAAAGAGACTTCAGGAAGCTGAAAGACAGCTTTCCACCCCATGTGACAGCACTGGACCAATCAGTAGCACCACTGTATTAGAGGGAGGAGAGTGAGTCATATACCCGATATGCCTCCCCATACCTGGAAGTGCCGGGTCATTTCTTGCACCAAATGTTGTGGGTGTGACGTAGATCTCTATGATTTTTGCTTGATCTAATATACTAACATTGGCCTGTTGATTGACTAGCCATGGTCATTTGCTGGTCGTATGAGAGGAAGAGGGAATAAGTCACATAATTGTCCCTCATACACGGTAGTACCGGATATTTTCTTTTTTTATTATTATAGTCATACAGGATTTATATAGAGCCAACAGTGTACACAGTGCTTTACAAAATAGAGGGAGACAGTACAATTACAATGCATAGACATGTAAGTGGGTTTAGGGTGTGGCTGCTTCACAGAGGGAATCACACGTAATGGTCTTTTAAACAAGGTAACGTTTATTACCGGAGAGCCGGTAGTATGAAGAATATTTACAATAGTAAAGCAAACGGTTTCACTCCAGGCATGGAGACACAGGTACACAGTACAGTCACTTCAGATGTAAGCGATAGTGATATTCGCTAGCTTTCTCGGCACTTCCCACTGACTGGCACAGTCTAAACCCAAGTACACAATACGTATCTGTAAAGGCTGATAACACTCTACCCGGAAGCAGCGGTATTCGTTCCGTACAGGGAGATAGGAGTCTGGCCCACTCCTAAGCAACTGGGAGTCTTTCATCCGACCCGGATTGCCGCTACAGGACTCCGTAGGAACCCTGAACTATCCCTCACAGGCCGAAACACTGTCCCTGAACTCTCCTAACTCTCCCTCACAAGCAAGATATTTGTCCCTGTCTACTTCCACACGTGTTCTGCCCAAAAACGTGGCTGGGCCTCCTATATAAGATGACCACTCCAAAATGGCCGACCAAATCTCCTGAGAATTCCTGTCCTATCAGGACACCAGGCTTCTCCAAAATGGTGCTGGCTAAACAGTTCTGAACATATTTACACATAAACCTATCAAAATCGGCTGACAGTAGTCATATACACTTATTAACCCACTTTATCCTGCAACCAGCTAGGCTGCCCTGTCAGACATGTGCACCAGCAACAAATTTGTTTAGTTTCGCTTTGATTCGGATTTTGCTTTATTTTGCTTTTCGGAATTCGGGGTCCGAAAGTCAATTCGTTTCAGAATTCGGATTCGGACTAAATTCGTTAGCGGGAAATCCGTCCGAACGTCCGTTTCGTTTACGTTTCGTTTCATTTTCGTTTAGTTCGTTCGTTGCCGCAAAGTGACATTTAAGAGGGGAAAAAAGGTTTTTTTGTTCTCAAATGTCACTTCGCTGCAACAAAATTTCCACAAAAAAAAAGGAATTGGAATTTCGGATTCGTTTGCATTCGTTATCTCTGTAATTCGGATACATCCGAATCCCCGAAATTTCTGAAATTTCGTCCGAATTTCGATTCGGAACGAAGCGAATCGCACATGTCTACAATGCAATCTAATACAGGACAAACAGACAGGAGAGGGAGTAAAAGGAAAGGTGAGTATGTGCTTGTCATGCTAACATGGTACTTTGCCCAACCCGGGAGATGGACGGGTCAGCTATTAGTAATCCCCGGTGAATGCTCTCAATATAGTTTGAGAGATTTATTTTAATGGTCTGTTTATTTTTCAGGATGATGAAGTTGTATTTCCTGCTGCTGGCATTCATCACCGGGGTACTCACCCGCGGAGGTATGTTCTACAGCCTATTATTATGCATCATAAGATGCAAAATAGAGAATCCCAACACTCTGTCCACTTTTACAAGCAAGCAAGGCTTTCAGTTTCTGAGCTCTATGTGACAGTAGCATTGTGTACCAGGTACTCATTCCATTGTCTTCTTTATAGCTATTTCCTCAAAAGGCATGAGAATGCTAGAATTGTGAAGGACCTGTATGGCTGTACATCTGCAGTGTGATTATCCAAGGCACGGATGCTCCTCACTAATAGGTTTAGGAGATTTAGCATGATATACGGTAATGTCACTACTGTGCTGCTCGTTGTCCTCCCTGCTGGAGAGAAAGCTGTGCCCTAGACATGTAAGCTGTGGAAAAATTTGGTTCGGATGTTTCATTATTTCAGGATTCGCGTCCGAAATTCAATTTGGTTTTGGGTTTCGTATTCGGAAGAAATCAAAATTTCATTCGTTTCAGATAGGTTTCCCAACGAATATTCGTTAAGACTACCAGAGAAAACCATATGCAGGTATTAAGACTAAATATGAATACCCTAGACCCAAATGGCATTCAGGATCCGAATTTCCTAATGACATTCAGGAAGCTCCCGAATGCAATTCGGATCCCGAATGCCATTCGGGTCTGGGAGCCATGTACATATATCACTAAACCTGAGGCTCCCAGACCCAAATGGCATTCAGGTGCTCCAGAATGCAATTCGGAAATCCGCATCCCGAATGCCATTCGGGATGCCTCAGCTTTAGTATTATATGTATATACTGTATATGGCTCCCATGTTGCCGTAACAACAATTCTTATTAGACCCATTCGGATGCATTAAACCGAAAAACGCATCTGGCCAGAAAAGTAAATTGCCCGATTCAGCTTAGTTTTTGAACGAAATTCAGACAGGATCTGAAATTCGGAAACATTCTCCAATGGGG
>NW_017306684.1:243818-269496 GCF_000935625.1 Nanorana parkeri | reverse complement strand
GTGGGTGGGGGGGGGGGGGGGGGAGGGTAGAGGGGCACATTGAGGAACCTGGCCTTGGGGCAGCAGAGAGAGTAAATCCAACCCTGACCATGTGCATTAAAATGTAGTCAGTCCCCTTACACCCTTTGATGCCCTGGCAGCCTGCACTCTTCTGGGTGGCTTTCCACAAGAGTTTGGAGTGTCGAAGAACAAATTCAGTCAAAAGAACATTTGTGAGGTCAGTTATTGATGTTGGAAGACCTTATGTGCCATCAGCATTCCAAATAATCCCAAAAATGTTCAGTAGGGTCCGTGCAGGACACTCGAGTTCCTCCACACCAAACTGGTCACACCATGTCTTTATGGAGCTGGCTTAGTATGGAGAGGACAGTCATGGTGCAACCAACAGAAAAGGGTCTTCACCAAACTGCTACCACAAGACTAGAAGCACACAATTGTCTACAATGTCTATGCATGCTGTAGCATTAACTGTTACCTTCACTGGAGACACCTGAACAAACTTTTTGGAGGGGGGTCCACATACGTTTGGCCATATAGACAAGTGTTATAGCCAAGAAATCATGAAACCTAATACTATTGCTAATCTTATGCTTTATTGTTTTTTCTAGACATGAGTGATAAAGTATTCCTCTTCCCAACACCAAGTAATTCAGCTCATGTAATACTAAAACCTGAGATGAGAAAGTCACTACAAAAGTTCAGCGTGTGTCTTCGATCTAATACGGAGCTTACACGGGGATATGGTCTCTTCTCACTGGCAGTGTCTGGCGGTGACAACTCCTTCCTTATTTTCCCACAACCATCAAATGTCTACAGTATGACCGTACTCCAGGAAGAAATACTTCTCAAGACAGACCATGTGTC
Source organism: Nanorana parkeri (assembly GCF_000935625.1). NCBI lineage: Eukaryota > Metazoa > Chordata > Amphibia > Anura > Dicroglossidae > Nanorana > Nanorana parkeri. The sequence continues at coordinate 268,632 of NW_017306684.1, read as the reverse complement.
ACTGGCCTGGAAACACATCTGTGCGACCTGGGACTCCACCACTGGGGAATTCCAGCTTTGGGTCAATGGGAAGCTTTACCCAAAAAGAGTTTTAAAGAAAGGGTTTACTATCCAAGCCCAAACAAGTATAGTTTTGGGGCAGGACCAAGACTCGTTTGGAGGAGCTTTTGATATTAATCAGTCGTTTGTTGGTGAAATTAGTGATGTCCATATGTGGGATTATGTTTTGACACCAGAAGAAATAGAGGGAGTTATGTCTGGGCATGTCAAAGGAAATCACATTAACTGGAATTCTCTTAACTATGAAATTAAAGGGAATGTTCTGATTCGACCCAAGCCCCAATGTATGTCTTGGATGCTTAGCAGCTCAACACATGAAGAATTCTTACTGGGTTAGTAGTCTTTGCAGTTTACACAGAGAGCATACATGGTAGTAATAGGAAAGTCTAGCACTACCTGCATGCTTTATGATACCATTTGTATAAATTATTATTCCAGACATTCCTGCCCTGAAGTGTATCTACACCAGGGGCGTCACAAGGGGGTGCAGGGGGGGGTGTGGCCCGCATCCAGGTGACATCATTGGAGGGGTGACACCAAAATGATTGACAGTCATTTTGGTGTCACCCTTCTCAGAAAAGTCGGACACTCAGTCAAGGACCGAGAGTCCGATATTTGCTTGAGAGAGGAGGGGACCGGGTGGCATAACTTATACAGCTGGGTGACGTCCCCTCCTCTCTCTGCTGGCGTCTATCACCAAGATGGCCGCCGTAAGGTAACGGTGGTACTGCGTGTGATGTCATCACGCGCATGTGCGATGGCGTCATCACGTGCATATGCGATGACGTCACTGCAGGGTGTCACCCGCTACCCGTACCGGGTGTCGCCCCGCCTCGGGACGCCTCTGTTTTAAACCCAACAACAAAAATTTCACATATTGCAGCTCACCAGTCCTTAGACATGGCGGCTGCGTTCGTTTTCTTTTTCTCCTTTCACCTAGTGACTCTGCCAATGTAACTAGGGTTGTAGGGGGACAACGCTCACTCCTCCACCCTATCTGAGGAGCATTGTCACCCCCCCTGACTTTGGTCACCTGTTGGTGATCTGTTGGTATTCTTCTTCACAACTAGCAATATTTCATATTTATTTGATTAAAAGGAAGAAAAACAATCCAATATTAGTCCCAAATATAATAAAGAAAACGTTTTTAAAAATATATATATTCCCTTTAAAAGCATCATCTTGGTGCTGACTGCTGACAGGTATAATTTTAGAATATACAAAGTATGAGGACCAAACGTTCTTCTTGAGGTAATAATGAATTGAAGGTTACTATTTTGGATGTTCAGCTATCATTGGAATGAAATCCTAATGGCTCCCTATGATGTATACTTTAAGTTTCTGTCCTTAGATATCTTTGTAGTACCTCTGAAAATGAAAGTCTGCACTTTTCTTACTGGTTTAGTTCAAAATCAATAAATAATTGCATGCAAGCTATGGTTCTTAAAGTGTCTTTTTTTCTGAGATTGAGTGTTTCTTTCTAATATTAAATTTTTAAAATGTACATAGCATGTACTATATATGGCCATAAGTTTATGAACGCCTGACCATCGCACATACAAAAGGCCAAACCTATGTGGACCACGCCTGCCAAATTAGTGACTTCATGTGTTCCCAGTGAAGGATTCTGTTCATCCTCTAGACTTGTGCGCCGTCAAAAAATGTGTTCCGTTTCCTTGCCTTCCGTTTCGTAATATCCATTATTTCGTAATTCGTATCCGAAACTCAATTCGGATTCGTACGAAATACGGATTTTCGTTAGTTTCGGCACATTTTCCTAACTTTACGAACATTCATTATGATGAAGTTAAAAAGCAAAAATACCTTTGTTAATATTGGAGTCGATGTGGTCGTTGTTTTTGTATCCGAAATACGAATTCCGTTAACGGATTCCGGATCCGAATTTCGTATTTCGGACTTAAAAAAAAACTACCATCAACTCCAATATAAATGTACTTTGCTTTTTAACTTCAATATAACGAATGTTCGTAACGGAACGAAAATATGTCAACGGAATTTCGTATTTCCTGCCTGTGTATTGTAATGCAACCCTCAGCAGAAGCGGATCCGTATTTCGGATGAAAAAAAAAATCTTATCATGTTGTTCAACCTCATTTACAGGGGTAATATTAGTTCCCGTTTCAAAGAAATTCAGATCCGAAATTCGTTAACGGAATTTCGTATTTTGGATATAATTCGGAAAGTGCAATTCGGATTTCGTATGCTTACGAATCTACGAATTTCAGGAAAATTCGTACGAATTTCGATTCGTAACGAAACGAATCGCACATGTCTATCATCCTCCATCATATGACATTGTAGACAATTGTGCTCTTCCAACCTTGTGGTAACAATTTGGTGAAGACCCTTTTCTGTCCCACCATGACTGTGCTCAAAGCCACCTTTATAAACACATGGTTTGACCTGTTTGGTGTGGAGGAACTCGAGTGTCCTGCACAGAACCCTGACCTGGCCGCCAAAATGCTTTTTTAGATGGTTTACTAGTCACATGACTAATATGTTTACTCCGTTTCACAAAGCACCGAGGGATGCGGGGGGGTCTGGAACATGGGAGGACCAAAAGAGAGGGTTGTGTATAACTGCCTTGGATAACATCTGTCAGTCATTACTACTGGCTGCCGCTCACATGCATGCCAGGCTGTAAAGCTACAGGATAGTTTCACACCTAGGCGATTCAGATGCCGCGCTGTTTTCGTGAGGTTTTCGCGTGTTTTCGATTGCATGACTGTTCATTAAGCGGTTGTCGTGTGTTTTTCATAGAGATGTCTATGGGACCCAAACCGTGCAACAACCGCCCGGAAATAGCTCATTCACCTTGTTGTGCGAAAGGCAATTTCGGTTGCGCGAGAAACCGCAAAGGTGTGAGCAGCCTCCATTGACCTTAATGTCAAACCGCGCGATAAATCGCCTAGGTGTGCACCGGCCCTTACGAGATGCAGGGTTGACAATGCCAGAGAAAAGAGCTGCTACTTCCTTGTTGTGGATTGCAATGCATAACAAGGAAGTAGGTGGAACTGGCAGGATCAACAAGTTTATTACCGGTAAGGAAAAGGGGTTATTAAAACAAATATTATGATGTAAAAGACTCTGAGTGATCCTCTGCTCATACTTGTAGGGTTAACACATGAAACGCAAAATAAAATGCATATTCCTTATTGCCGCATTAAATTAATCCTCCAGAAACTGATTAGTAACTGCTTTGTTTTTCAATGCAAATATTTAATGAAATGCTCTGGGATGGATGGTAATTGCTCCCAGGCTGAAGCGACATGTTATAAAAAGGCTCTGGATTCCAATCATCAGATCCCCAACGTCAGACAGGTGTGATTTCTAGAGAGGTGAGGACGTGGCAAACGGTAATGCAGACACACAGTTTATTGTTCTGTTTTGAAACAAAATGAGGACCATGTCTATTACAATACAGAATAGTTTTATCAGCAATGCAATGTTTCTCTGATACAAAGTGTCTCTCTGATATTAATTACAATACAGAATAGCTTTATCTCCAGTGCCAATTTCAAAATTGGTATTAAAGGGAAACTTTAAATTTAAAAGGGGGCCTTCTCCACTGACCACCGGTCTCAGGGAGCACCTCTCCCACTGACCACTAATCTCAGAAAGTATCTCTTCCAATGACCACCAGTCTCAGGGAGCACTTCTTCCAATGACCACCAGTATCAGGGAGCACCTCTTCCAGTGACCACCAGTCTCAGGGAGCACTTCTTCCAATGACCACCAGTCTCAGGGAGCACCTCTCCCACTGACCACCAGTCTCAGGGAGCACCTCTTCCAGTGACCATCAGTCTCAGGGAGCACCTCTTCCAATGACCACCAGTCTCAGGGAGCACCTGAAATCCATGTTTAATTTCAAAATTATAAAAAGAGAAGTCAATGGATATCAAGAATGAGACACGAGTGACCATGTTTGAGTTTTCTGGACTAACTGATGATGAAAATCTTGTCCCATTTGTCTTCATGTTCATTTTACTGGTCTATATGGTGACCATAGTAGGAAATGTTGGGATGATAGCCCTTGTCTGTGTCTTCTCCAGCCTTCACACTCCGATGTATTACTTTCTGAGTAGCCTCTCTTTGGTGGATATCTTCTACTCCTCAGTTATCACTCCAAACATGTTGTCTCACTTCCTTTCCCCTAAGAAGTCAATTTCATTTCTTGGTTGTGCTGTCCAATATTACTTGTTCTGTGCACTGGGGTGCAATGAGGCTGTTCTCCTCTCCACCATGTCCTATGATCGCTATGTGGCCATCTGCCACCCTCTCCACTACACCTTAATAATGACCAAGAAGAAATGTTTTTGTTTGGTTCTTTATTCCTACTCCGTTAGTTTCTTGCAGTCAATTGTGCAGACCAGTTGTACGTTCAGTCTTCCATTCTGTGGACCGAACCTTATTGACCATTTCTTCTGTGACATCGCACCATTGTTCAAACTGTCCTGTGCTAATAACCTCCATTGTGATATGGTAACAGGTATTCTTGTAGCAGCCTATGGAATATATATATTGATGACAATCTTTCTGTCGTACACTTTCATATTTCTCTCAATATTTAGGATGACATCTACTAAGGGGAGGCAGAAGGCCTTCAGTACATGTTCCGCACATATTATTTGTGTCTCTACCTTCGTTACAGCAATCTTCTTCACATATCTGCGCCCTCATTCTGGAGCCTTTGAGATACAAGACAAGGTGGCTTCTCTTTTCTATACAGCAGTGACCCCGATGCTGAATCCTCTTATCTACAGCCTGAGGAACCAAGAGGTGAAGCGGCTCCTTGTCCAAGCAATGCGAAAACATTTTTGATGTAGATTTAATACACCTCTTCTGTGAATTGCCTGTGATACTCTCTATAAATTACATACACCAATTAGAACATAAAATCTGCTAAAATATCTATAAAACCAACAACTACATAACTATAGCAATCCTACAGAGGGCCCTTGAACCTTGGTCAATGTATTATATAATACCTTCCCTGCTGGTTGCACTGTTACATTGGGCAACTATATATCACAAATGTAAAACTATTGTCTGATAATAAAACTGGACATATCTACTTAAAGGAGAACTATGGGGTTAAGGCTTTTCCCCATAGTTCTCCTTAGGGTAACGGGAGGACACAAACTAGCGTCCTCCCGTCACCCTAAGCTCAGTATACCGCGAGCTGCAGCTTGCGGTATACTGAGACGCCGCAGCCGTAGCGGATCCCGACATCGATGTCGAGATCCGCCCAGCTGCGTGAGTGACAGCTGGCTCTGCCTATCTAGAGGCAGAGCCAGCTGTACTCGCACCCTCCCCCGTCCGTTCTGCCAGTCAGTGCTGGTGGATCGGAGCGGGGAGGGGGGAATCCAGCCCCTCCCCTGTCACAGCAGAGAGCCGTGACAGGATCGAGAAGTGAGCGAACGCCGGTATGTGTTCGCTCACTTCCCGATCTACTGAGCCGGCCTGTGACCGTCTCATTGTCACAGGTCGGCTAGAACTATGAGGAGGAGTGAAAAGCACTCACCTCATCGTTCTCCTTTAATGTATTCAGGTAGATTATTCCTTGATTTGGTCAGAACAATTGGGACCTTCATTTGGTGGTAAATGTTAATGAATATTTGATTTTGATTTTATTATAAAATTGGCCTAAAATAGTAAAATAATAATTTTAAAACTTTAGCTGTGTAACACCCATTACCTTCTGTGATGTGGCTACTAGACATTTAGCAATTGCCAGGGCTGTAGTCAGCCTGGCTGGATTATACTGGCATTTATCTGGTTAATTCCAGGTGTCTGGCATTGACTGTACCCCCCTGGATGGAGTGCGACTCTTCTGTATTGTGGGACAGCCAATGAGGGACATTGTAAGTGTATGTACAGTACAGCAGCCAATCACTGGGGTTCTCGCAACCAGTGGTGCATGCTGGGATAGGGTACATATGCTGGAGCAAACTGCCATGTGCTCAGACTAGTCTGGAATAGCCATGGATTAGGGCTGGGTGCTGTCCAGCCACCCCCCAAGCTAGGCCTGAGGCCTGAGGGTGGAGAGAGGCTGGAGTGAGGGAAGTGTTTCCCTGGGGCCTCCATCCAGTATGGAAGAGGCTGGTGTTGTTGCCAGAGGAAGAGAACCAGGAAAATGGATGGCTCTTGAAGGTACCTGGAACTTCAGGAACTTCAGGGGCATATCTGGTATCTCTCCTGCTGAGGATTCATGCTCATCCCTGCTCATCTGTTACTCCAATTACTATTCGCTGTACCACAAATGGATCTACACTGAGATGCTAAAAAAGCTTGGTGAGTCTGAAGTCTATGTCTGTTACACCGTGAACGTCTGGGATCGATATACCCTCTCTCCCCAGTGTGAAGATGTTAATAAAGGTTATTCGGCATTGCATTACTGGAGTGGACATGAGTTTTTTGGGCACTAGAAGAGGGCATTGGGATGCATCATGTATGTGTGATATTTGTTGTTTGTACATGTAGAGCAGCCCAAAACAATAGTGTACAATTTGAATTTTTTTATACTACCTAAAACACACTGACACTAACACAAACATTGACCCTACAATTACACAGGCCACAGTACCTTGAATGTTAGACCTGTCCCTAGCTATATTTGGCCCGGTGATTCCAACAACGGTACCAATTTTTCCCTTTTAGCTGTAGTTTTTGAGATATAGCATACAAGCCATATACCACTCTTCACTCTGGTTGCACATCAAAAATCAGGATATTTTAATATGGTATTTCATTTAATCTCCTAGTAGCATGAAAGAAACACATTAAAAATGAAAAGAAAAGTGTAATACACGAAATCTACTCATTTCAAACCAAAAACACAGGCTTATGACACAAAATATCCAATCATTCCACACAGAAGAACCTCCTTTTGTAAGACTTCCGAGAGTGGGATCTGCCAGGACAATTCCGCATAGGGTTCCAACATTAATCTGCCATCATGTGTGCATCCCATCTTCCTTGGTATCTGCCTCCTGTTGTTTTTATGTCTCTGTGAAATCTTTCACCTTGCTCTTCCCTTAAGTCACCAAGGTTCTCTGGTAAGCGATCTAAGTGACTGTGTAGATAATGGATTTTAACACTCATTTTACAGCCAAGCCTGTTGAAATGAAAGAGCATCTCCTCTACTAATTGAGTGTAGTTGTCGGCCTTCTTGTTGCAAAGGAAGTTTTTCACAACAAGAACAAATGAAGACCAGGCACAAGATTCGGTTTCATGCATTGATTCTATGAAATGTGGGTCATTTATGAGCTGTCTGATTTGTGGACCATCGAAAATTCCTGCCTTCATATCTGTAAAAAATAAGTCAAGGCAACTGGACTTGCTGTATTTTTCTTGAAGACATTGCACTGGTTATCCAACCAGCTTTCTCAATTCAGAATGATTTCAAATCATTCTGAATTGAGAAAGCTGGTTGGATAACCAGTGCAATGTCTTCAAGAAAAATACAGCAAGTCCAGTGGCCTTGAGTTTTTTTTTTTACAGGTACACCATGACCTGGATGAATGAGAACCTTCACAGACTTCCTGCCTTCAGTTTTTCCATGGTAAGTCCAGGTAATTTATGTGCATAATTTATAATGTAATAATATAATATATAATTTATACATTGCACAAACCATCTTTTTTCAAAGCCTTTACAAATTATTTCATCAGGCCTAGCTTTATATGTAATGGTGGCAGGGTGATTCTATCTCGTGCTACCAAAGGTGCATTGATTACATTTACTTCTCCAACCACCACCTCCAAACACCATATCTTCCCTTGGAGCCAGTCTTTTCTTACCCAATGGTCATATTTGGCTCTACTGTCCCAAAGACAATAGACAGCAAGGGACACTTTGTGTAGCCACTTTGTTGACCAAGAAGAAAATGAACCAGATCCCCCATTGATATTCATGGCCATTTATCTTTTCCAACACTCAAGAGATGGCCCTGTACTCTTCTTTCATTATGGTGGAGTGAACGATTAGATTGGAGCCATATCTGTTGCCGTTGTTTAAAAGAACGCCTTTCAAACCATGTTTTGAACTGTTGATGAAAAGGCGCCATTCACTTGGGTTATACTCACGCTTTAGAATCCAATGCTCCCGATGTAAAATTACAGTTAGAAGCACATAAACTCTCTCACTATATCTGCTGCCTTGTACACAAAAACACAAACTACACAGACAGCAAGCAATTGAGCTGCAAGTTTGAAAAGGACTTGCTAAACTATTGCTAGACTTGCCGAGCTTCACAGTTTTGTTGCACAATTACAGCAAGTCTGCAGATCAACGTGCTTTGCAAAAGTGCTGTACACTTGCAGAGCTCTTGCTAAAACCTGCAGGACTCTTGCTGTAGACTTGCCAAGCAAATTTGCTACAAATTCAAAAAGTGTCGCCTAGAACTTGTGCTGCGAGTGTTCTGCAAGTCTACAACCTGCCAGGAATGTGTGGAGCAAGTTAACAAGAATTACAATTTACCCTGCTACAAGTTTGTGGCAAGTTATCCTTGCTATCTGGGTAGGTAACAGAAGAACAAGTCAATCAGCAAGATCTTTCCACAAATGACTATAAAATTACATAAATTCGACCATATCTAAGGAACTAGAGCTGATGCGTTCTAGCTAATGCAATTTTCTGATTTAGAGCTCCAAATCAACCCCAAAAATAGGACTAAAAAGCAAAGCACCAAGAAAAATTATTTGTTTTGTTGAGCTGTGTTATCATTGACACTGACACTAACCTTGAACAAGCCCTGCTCTATTTTCAGACTTTTCCTTTAGAAAGGAGAAAAAGATACATTGGGGGAAATTTATCAAAACAGGAGCAGACAAAATCTGGAGCAGCTGTGCACAGCAATCAGCTTCTCTCTTCATTTTGTTCAGTTAAGATTTAAAAATGAAAAGAGAGAAGGTGATTGGTTGCCATGCACAGTTGCTCCAGATTTTGTCTGCTTCAATTTTGATAAATTCCCTTCATTGTGTCTGTGCTTCTGAAAGTAGAGAGTGAGATGGTGGGGGTGGGGGGCTATTGATCACTATGATTGGCTATCACAGTGATCATGTGATCAGGAGCCAGTTTTCCCGATCGTTATTTTGAGTCCTTGTGCTGGGGTTGCGTAATCAAACGCGCTCCCACCACAAAACATGCTGCATATATACGGTGCCACAGAATAATTCCCACTTCCATTAGGCCGCATATACAGTATATATATATATGTTATATCTCAGCAGGAAGGTGATAATAATAGTGTGTGACTGTGGTGGGGACATTAGAGTGTAAGATCCTCAGGCTCTCATCTCCATGCTAATTTAGCCTCCTGTTACAGAGTAACAGCCAAAAATCTTCACCACTAGCAATATTTCATATTTATTTGAATAAAATGAAGAAAAACAATACATTTTTCTCCCAAATATAAAGAAAATGTGTTAAAAATATCAATACCCTTTAAATGCACCATTTAAATGTTTGTCCTTAGATATCCTTGTACTACCTGTAAAAAATGATAAGTCTGCACTTTACTCACTTTGTTTACTTCAAAATCAATAAATAAATGCATGGAAGCTATTGTGCTCAAAATGTCATATTTCGAAGATCGAGTGTTTCTTTCTAATATTAAATTATTAGGATATGCATAGCATGTACAATATATGACCATAAGTTTATGAAAGCCTGACCATCGCACACACAACAGGCCAAAAGTATGTGGACCACCCCTCCAAATGAGTGAGTTCAGATGTTTCCGTTAAAGGATTCTGTCAATTCTACAAGATACAAAGTCATTGTAGACAATTGCGCTCTTCCAGCCTTATGGTAAAAGTTTGGTGAAGACCCTTTTCTGTTCCACCATGACTGTCCCCTATGTACAAAGCCAGCTCCATAAAGACATGGTGTGACCAGTTTGGTGTAGGGGTACTCGAGTGTCCAGCACAGAGCCCTGACCTCAACCCTACTGAACACTTTTGGGATAAACTGGAATGGAGTGCTGATGGCTAGCCAGGTCTTCTTGTCCAACACCAGTACCTGACCTCACTAAAGCTCTTCTGGTTGAATAGATACTCTTCAAAATCTTGTGGAAACCTTCCCAGAAGAGTGGAGGTTGTTATTGCTACAGGAGAGATAGGAGAGGCAATGGTTTTAGAATGGGATGTCCCACAAGCTTAAAAAGGTGTGATGAGCAGGTGTCCAAAAACCTTTAGTCGATACTATGGCACACAGTAGGAATCCAGGAGGTTTCCAATATCTCATTACAATCACACAATGCCTACCCAAAATTTGATGATAAAATTCAAACTTACTAATTCAAACTTAATTTGCTGCACTCACTTTTAAACTATTAACTTCAGTCATATGGTAATAGAAGGGAGATACACCCCTATGTGCAGAGGAGTGGGTCAGTGGTGGGGCTTAAAACTTGAGGTGCCTTTAAAAGCCGCTTTAAGACCCAAATCACCAATAACAACGCTCCTTAACTCATTATAATATGAACTTTAAAGGCTGTAAAGCTTTAGGAGATGCAGGGTTGACACTGCCAGAGGGAAGAGCTGCTACTTCCTTGTTTGTGCATTGCAATGCACAACAAGGAAGTAGAAACAGAGTTATACCCAGAGTCCAGACCCAATATTAGTTAATTAACCCTGGTAGTAGTTTGCATATCATTAGACACAATACATCATTATTAGATACAGTACATTGGTATATTGTTATAATTATTATTATAATTATTGTCAAATCATTAAGTAAAAAACACGTCATATACTTCAATCTATAGATACAACATTAGTTTGAATATCATTAGATACAATAGATGATCATTAGATACAGTACAGTGGCATATCAATATTAATACCATTATATACTAATTCATATATCATTGTTGTCAGACCATCAGATGCAATGATATATTATTAAGGTCATATACCTCAACCTATGCTGTGACAGTGTTAGACCCTAAGGGTTACCCCGGTTCATTCCACTATCTGGGCGAATTTCAAAAAACCCTCAAAACTTTGAATTGTGAAATATTGCCCTATGGGGGCACCCGTTTGCTCTACCTAGGACTGGTAAGACTGGCATCCATTACATACTTTCTTGTAGCTTTGTGTTCATCTACTTCCTGTTAATTATACCCTTTTCGTATCAATTGTTGCTTTAGTCATGTCGAGCATTTTCTTGCCAATATTGACTATGGACATATCGAATGCATTGGATGTTTATTACGTGAATATATATTTCATTTTTGATCAGATATTGATGAATTGATTCATGTGAATGTTTTATACTTTTAATCTAGAGCACCTCTAGACCTGATGAAGCGTTGTGACACGCAAAACGCATTGTAGTTATATCCTACCAGTTTAAACTCCTTGAGCTAGACAATAGAAGACTACACGACCCTTGTCCCTTTATAAATCTCAAGGCTATATAAATGCACTAATCATGTTAATGGTTGACACTAGAAACTGACGGGATAACTCACGAAAGATTTTGTAATGAGGCATTACTTGAAGGGGAGGTGGTAGAATTATTAATAGTAGAATTCACGTTAAAACGACTAGGGTAATCAGGATATTATTTGGAGAGGGGGCGGACCAGTTCACTCTGTCACGGCAGAGAGCCGTGACAGGATCGAGAGGTGAGCGAACGCCGGCATGTGTTCGCTCACCCCCCGATCTACTGAGCCGACCTGTGACAGTCTAATTGTCACAGGTCGGTTAGAACTATGAGGTGAGTGAAAAGCACCCCCTCATAGTTCTCATTTAAAGGAAAACTTGTAGATTACATTCGTTGTTAAGTTCACGTGGGGCCATGTTGTTCAGCTTAAAAATCCAAATTTTTTTCCTTCTGAAGTAATACCTTATTATAATCACCTCTGCGGGCTGGCAGTTTAAGTGAACAAATTTCCTTTATTCTTAAACCTATGGTTTTCCCTCCATGATATTTAGTGAAGTGTTGGGCAAGGGGGCTGTCCTTGTCTTTGTTTTTTATATCCCTGAGGTGTTCCCCCGATCCTCACTTTAAGCTCACGCTCAGTTTTGCCAATATACAATTTCTTGCATGGGCATTCGATTTGATAACTTACCCTCGTGGTGTTACAATTGATGAAGTGAAGGATATCAAAACTTGTGGTACCTGCTGAATTAAATAATTCCTTTGACTTGTGCACATATGGGCAGATCTGGCACTTGCCACAGGCATACATCCCCTTTGGTTTTTTACTTTTGGATAGCCACGTCTCCTGGGTTTTAGGAGTAAATTCTGAGGAGACCAAATGATGCCGCAGATTACGTGCTCGTCTTGCTGTCACAAGTGGGTAAGGGCCCACTATATTTTTAAGGGTAGGGCATGCCTGTAGAATGTGCCAGTGTTTCTTTAGGGTGTGTTTTGATTGACCAATTTTAATTGAGTTCCGAGCAGGGTTATCTGGTGATGGCTAGTAGCAGGGGCGTAACTAGAAATCACAGGGCCCCATAGCAAAATTTTGTATGGGGCCTTCTGATTTCTAGTTACACCCCTTGAAGAGCCAACATAGCTCACCTGAGGGTGACCCTGCAGAGCCCACCATAGACTCTCTATGGTGGGCTCTGCAGGGTCACCCTCAGGTGGGCTGGTCACACTCCTTACCTGTCAGCCTCTTCTTCCTCCGTCTTCCCTCCTCCGTCGCCGGGCCCGCTCCGTCCTCCGTCCCCGGGCCCACTCCGTCCTCTGTCGCCGGGCCCGCCCCCTCCTCCGTCACCGGCCCTGCCTCCTTCTCTGATGCTGACCCCCGGGCCCCGCCTCCCGCCTCCTCCTCCCCGCCATGTCCAGCCTCCTCCACCGCCGCTGCTGTCTCTCATTGACTCAACAGCGGCACGTTCGAACCCATAGCGACCGAGGCGGCCCGCACGGCATCAGGGGGGTGTCCTGGCCGGGCCCCCCTGTGCCCGGTCCCCATATCGGCCGCCTGGGTCGCTATGGCTATTGTTACGCCACTGGCTAGTAGGTGTTTTGTGTAGTGACCCATCACTTTTACTGTATTGAAATAAACTTCATATTTTTGTACTTAATTCGGCATTCCGATCCTCATTGCACTGCCTCTTGAGCTGATCCTCTTTGATCAGATCATTTTCTTTTGTACAACAAGGAAGTAGTTGGAACTGGCAGGATCAACAAGTTTATTACTGGTAAGGAAAAGGGGTTATTAAAACAAATATTAAGATGTAAAAGACTCTAACTGGGTGATCCTCTGCTCATACTTGTAGGGTTATTACATGAACCGCAAACTAATATATATATTCCTCATTGCCGCATTAAATGAATCCTCCAGAAACTGATTAGTAACTGCTTTGTTTTTCAATGCAAATATTTAATGAAATGCTCTGGGATGGATGGTAATTGCTCCCAGGCTGAAGCGACATATTATAAAAAGGCTCTGGATTCCCATCAACAGATCCCCAACGTCAGACAGGTGTGAATTCTAGAGAGGTGAGGACATGGCAAAAGGTAATGCAAATGGACACTTTACTTTTCAAGTCTGAAACAAAATGAGGACCATGTCCATTACAAGACAGAATAGCTTTATCTCCAGTGCCAATTTCAAAACTGGTATTAAAGGGGAACTTTACATTTAAAGGGGGCTCTTCTCCACTGACCACCAGTCTCAGGGAGCACCTCTCCCACTGACCACCAGTCTCAGGGTGCTCCTCTTCCACTGACCACCAGTCTCAGAGAGTATCTCCCCCACTGACCACTAGTCTAAGGGAGCACCTCTTCCAGTGACCACCAGCACCTCTTCCAATGACCACCAGTCTCAGGGAGCACTTCAAATCCATGTGATGTTTAATTTCAAAAGTACAAAAAGAGAAGTCAATGGATATTAAGAATGAGACACGAGTGACCATGTTTGAGTTTTCTGGACTAACTGATGATGAAAATCTTGTCCCGTTCCTCTTCATGTTCATTTTACTGGTCTATATGATGACCATAGTAGGAAATGTTGGGATGATAGCCCTTGTCTGTGTCTTCTCCAGCCTTCACACTCCAATGTATTACTTCCTGAGTAGCCTCTCTTTGGTGGATATCTTCTACTCTTCGGTTATCACTCCAAAAATGTTGTCTCACTTCCTTTCCCCTAAGAAGTCAATTTCATTTCTTGGTTGTGCTGTCCAATATTACTTCTACTGTGCATTGGGGTGCAATGAGCTTGTTCTACTCTCCACCATGTCCTATGACCGCTATGTGGCCATCTGCTACCCTCTCCACTACACCTTGATAATGACCAAGAAGAAATGTTTTGGTTTGGTTTTTTATTCCTTCTCTGTTTGTTTCTTGCAGTCCATTGTGCAGACCAGCTGTGTGTTCAGTCTTCCATTCTGTGGACCGAACCTTATTGACCATTTCTACTGTGACATTGCACCATTGCTCAAACTGTCCTGTGCTAATAATCTCCATTGTGATATGGTAACAGGCTTTTTTGTAGCAGCTTGTGGAATATATACATTGACGACAATCTTCCTCTCGTACAGTTTCATATTTCTCTCAATTTTTAGGATGACATCTACTAAGGGGAGGCAGAAGGCCTTCAGTACATGCTCCTCACATATTATTTGTGTTTCGACCTTCATTATAGCAATCTTCTTCACATATCTGCGCCCTCGTTCTGGCACCTTTGAGATACAAGACAAGGTGGCTTCTCTTTTTTATACAGTAGGGACCCCGATGCTGAATCCTCTTATCTACAGCCTGAGGAACCAAGAGGTGAAGCGGCTCCTTGTCCAAGCAATGCGAAAACATTTTTGATGTAGATTTAATACACCTCTTCTGTGAATTGCCTGTGATACTCTCTATAAATTACATACACCTATTAGAACATAAAATCTGCTCAAATGTCTATAAAGCCAACAACTACATAACTATAGCAATCCTGCAGAGGGCCCTTGAACCTTGGTCAATGTATTATATAATACCTTCCCTGTTGGCTGCACTGTTACATTGGGCAACTATATCACAAATGTAAAACTATTGTCTGATAATAAAACTGGACATATCTACTTAATGTATTCAGATAAATTATTCCTTGATTTGGTCAGAACAATTAGGAACTTCATTTGGTGGTAAATGTTAATGGATATTTGATTTTTTTTAAATATAAAATTGGCCTAAATAGTAAAAAAAAAAATTTAAACTTTAGCTGTGTAACACCCATTACCTTCTGTGAGGTGGCTACTAGACATTTAGTGGTTGCCAGGGCTGTAGTCAGCCTGACTGGATTATAGTTGACATTTATCTGGGGAATTCCAAGTGTCTGGCATTGACTGTAACCCACCCCCCAGGATAGGGTACATATACTGGAGGGAATTGCCATGTGCTCAGACTAGTCTAGACCAGCCATGGATTAGGGCTGGGTGCTGTCCAGCCACCCCCCAGGCTAGGCCTGAGAGTGGGCATAGGCTGGTGTAAGGGAAGTGTTTCCGTGCGGCCTCCAGTATGGAGGAGGCTGGTGTTCTTGCCAGAGGAGGAGAACCAGGAAAATTGATGGCTCTTGAAGATACCTGGAACTTCAGGGGCATGACTGGTATCTCTCTTGCTGAGGATTCATGCTCATCCCTGCTCATCTGTTACTCCAATTACTATTCGCTGTACCACAAATGGATCTACACTGAGACGCTAAAAAGGTCTGGTGAGTCTGGAGTCTATGTTGGTTATGTGGATATGGTTAAATACTAATGGGGCAACTGAAGACCAAATTCCCTAGACAGACTAGTGATGACCCGGATTATTCCAGCGGCTCCTTAGAGGGTGAGCACTGCTGCTGTATAATTCTTGCTATTACTATGACTCACCACCAAAACAGAAAACCCTGAAAAAAATATCTTCCTATTCCTGATGTGCATGGGGATACCACATGTATGTCCGTTATTTGTTGTTTGTATCCACAGGGTTTTCCCTATCAGCTGTAGTTTTTGAGATATAGCATAAAGGCCATGTTCCACTCTTCACTCTGGTTGCCCATCAAAAATCAGGATATTTAATGCAGTGTTTTATTTAATCTCCTAGTAGCACAAAAGAGTGTGCTGGGAAACCTTTTGCTGTTGTACTGAACCATGAAAGAAACACATAAAAAATTAAAGGAAAATAGAGCGGACCCCAATTGCCCAAAGTGTAACTATCACCAAGTTCCTTAATCCGTTTGCTCTGGGGATGCCCCAAACTAGTGAGGTATTGGGGTGAGGTACTGGAGGTCATTAACGCAGTGTTTGAATCCTCATTGGTTAATACCCCAATGGTTTGCCTCCTTGGTATATTGAAGCACCGGAGGTGGCCCCCCACACGACGGTGGCCATTAAACGGGCCCTATTTACTGCGTCAAGGTTAGTGGTGTGGAAATGGGTTTCCTCCTCTCCCCCACGCTGGAACTTTGGCTGGGGGAACTGGACAGGATGGTGGAGTTCGAACGTGCCACCTTTAGGCAGAGAGGTAACTTGAATAAATTTAACGCTATGTGGGCTAATTGGCTGTCGTACTGTGAGCAAGTAACGCCTGGATGAACAAGTCAAGTAGACCAAATGTATTTGAGGCTGGTTATGTTTAACTGCGATATTTGAGATATACTGACAAGCTGTATTGGTAATTGTGTGGCAGTTAGTTCTCTAAGGCGGCCGCTGGATTGACGGCTCGCTGGTTGTAGTTGTATGTACACCTCTTAATACACTAAATCGACTTATTTCAAACCAAAAGCACGGGTTTAGGACACAAAATATCCAATCATTCCACACAGAAGAAGCTCCTTTTGTAAGACATCCAAAAGTGGGATCTGCCAGGACAATTCCGCATTGGGTTCCAACAGTAATCTGCCATCATGTGTGCATCCCATCTTCCTTGGTATCTGCCTCCCATTGTTTTTATGTCTCGGTGAAATCTTTCACCTTGCTCTTCCCTTAAAAGAAAACTATGAGGTAAGTGTTTTTCCCCATAGTTCTCTTAAGGGTCACAGGAGGACATATACTAGCATCCTCCCGTAACACAAAGCAAAGTATATCGAGAGTTACAGCTCGCGGAATATACTGAGACCGTCGCAGCCGGGACGGATCCCGACATTACTGTGGAGATCCACCCAGCTACGTGAGTGACACGACCCTTGTCGCTTATTATAAATCTCAAGGCTATATAAATGCACTAATCATGTTAATGGTTGACACTAGAAACTGACGGGATGACTCACGATCGTACCATATATAAGCAAAAAATTTTTGGAAATATTCAAATTGACCACACCAGGTCTAATTGGACTCGAAT
The DNA here is from genome assembly GCF_000935625.1 of Nanorana parkeri. Lineage (NCBI taxonomy): Eukaryota > Metazoa > Chordata > Amphibia > Anura > Dicroglossidae > Nanorana > Nanorana parkeri. The sequence continues at coordinate 251,277 of NW_017306684.1, read as the reverse complement.
AGGTGGCCCAAAGCATCCACCAAGAAAAAACTTTTCTGGGTCCCTTCAACACTGTAGATTAACTAATATAGACCACAAGTTTTTGTCAATTAAATAGCGTCAATCATATTGTAGGAAGTGCGACCTACAAAGGGAATTTATGTATGAAATAACCTAATGAATCATGATAATGTAATCTCAACTACTCAAAAGGTTCTGGCGGATATTGGAGGTGATCCTTCTAGGTTGTCTCCCTACTTTTTTACTTAGTGTACGTTTTTTAATCATGCATCGAATAAAATGTATTTTTTATATAAAGAAACGTCTTTTGTGAACCACTGTTCCGAGTGCCTAAAAAACCCCACTCTCCATAACTCCATTCTTTTCCAATCTAAATCAGGGGTGTGGCACTCCCCAATAACACCCTCTTTTCCTCTACTTTCTCCCCGTTTAATTAATAAAAGGAAAAAGAATCATTAAAACACCAGAGTGATTTGAAAGAGTGAATAGCACTACAAGGAAGAAGTTGGTTTGTACTCCAACTCTGTATTACTAATGCTAAAGGTCGATAATGTTTATATCCAATAACAAACATAGACAGATAGACAATCATTCCCCCCGGAAGTGGACTTCTTCTGGAGGTGATTTTATAGAGATTTTGTAATGAGGCATTACTTGAAGGGGAGGTGGTAGAATTATTAATAGTAGAATTCACGTTAAAACGACTAGGGTAATCAGGATATTATTTGGAGAGGGGGCGGACCAGTTCACAAAGTTAAGTCTTTTCCCCATAGTTCTCCTTAGGGTAACGGGAGGACACAAACTAGCGTCCTCCCGTCACCCTAGGCTCAGTATATAGGGAGCTGTAGCTCGCGGTATACTGAGACGCCGCAGCTGAAGCGGATCCCGACAATTATGCCGGGATCCGCCCAGCTGCGTGACTGACAGCTGGCTCTGCCTATCTAGAGCCAGAGCCAGCTGTACCCGCCCCCTCCCACGTCCGATCCGCCAGGGATCCGCCAATCCCTGCAGGGAGCTATGAGTGACAGTCAAGGCTCCCTGCAGGGAGATGATTGAGAAGAGAGCGAGCGACGGTATGTGTTCGTTCACTTCCCGATCTATTGAGCCAACGTGTGACAGTTTAATTGTCACACGCCGGCTCGAACTATGAGGATGACTATGAGCTGTCTGATTTGTGGATCATCGAAAATTCCTGCCTTCATATCTGTAAAAAAAAAACTCAAGGCAACTGGACTTGCTGTACTTTTCTTGAAAACATTACACTGGTTATCCAACCAGCTTTCTCAATTCAGAATGATTTGAAATCATTCTGAATTGAGAAAGCTGGTTGAATAACCAGTAAAATGTCTTCAAGAAAAATACCGCAAGTCCAGTTGCCTTGAGTTTTTTTTTTTACGGGTACACCATGACCTGGATGAATGAGAACCTTCGCAGACTTCCTGCCTTCAGTTTTTCCATGGTAAGTCCAGGTAATTTATGCGCTATATATACATTGCACAAACCATCTTTTTTCAAAGCCTTTACAAATTGTTTCATCAGGCCTAGCTTTATATGTAATGGTGGCAGGATGATCCTATCTCGTGCTACCAAAGGTGCCTTGATTACATTTATTTCTCCAACCACCACCTCCAACCACCATATCTTCCCTTGGAGCCAGGGCCGGTGCTAGGATTTTTGCCTACACAGGCAAAGTTGTATTTTTGCGCCTCCTCCCCCTCCCCGACCCCCTGTAGCGCTGGGCCTACTCCCTATGAGCATGTTTTTTTTTTTCTTCACTTACCTTCGGTGCGGGAGAGCAGAGGCGAGTCAGCGCTGGTCCGGTGGGAGGAGCTCCAGGTGGGGTCCTAATTTAGCTGGCCGGCGACTGCCAGAGGTGACGCGCGTGTCGGGATCCGCTGTCAGTCACTGGTCAGCTAAATTAGGACCCCACCTGGAGCTCCTCCCACCGGACCAGTGCTGAAAAAATATATTTTCTTACCCAACCCTCATGTTTTCCTCTACTGTCCCAAAGACAATAGAAAGCAAGGGACACTTTGTGTAGACACTTTGTTGACCAAGAAGAAAATGAACCATCTTCAAGTCTACACAGATCCCCCATTGATTTTCATGGTCATTAATCTTTTCCAACACTCAAGAGATGGCCTTGTACTCTTCTTTCATCCTGGTGGAGTGAACGATTGGATTGGAGCCATATTTGTTGCCGTTGTTTAAAGGAGCGCCTTTCAAAAAAACGTTTCGAACTGTCGATAAAAAGGCGCCATTCACTTGGGTTATACTCACGCTTTAGAATCCAATGCTCCCGATGTGAAATCACAGTTAGAAGCACATAAACTCTCTCACTTGTACACAAAAACACAAACTAGGTAACAGAAGAACAAGTTTATCAGCAAGATCTTTCCACAAATGACTATGAAATTATATAAATTCGACCATATCTAAGAAACTAGAGCTGATGCATTCTAGCTAATGTAATTTTCTGAATCAGGGCCCCAAATAACCCCAAAAACAGGACTAAAAAGCAAGGTACCAAGAAAAGTGATTTGTTTTGTTGGGCTGTGTTATCATTGACACTGACACTAACCTTGAACAAGCCCTGCTCTAACTATTTTCAGACTTTTCCTTTAGAAAGGAGAAAAAGATACATTGTGTCTGTGAATCTGAAAGTAGAGAATGAGATGGGGGGGCCCTATTCATCACTGTGATTGGCTGTCATAGTGACCATGTGATCAGAAGACAGTTTTCCCTATCGTTGATTTTCGGGATGCACCGATATCAGGTCAGATACTAGTGCCGATACTTGGCATTTTCATGAGAACTACCAGGGTTGCAATTGGGACCTGGCTCTGGCGCTCCACCACTGTCCTGAAATCATTAGTCGATATTGTTTTAGAAAAACTGTCACATGACAATAAACAAAAATGTATCAGTACTTGTATCTGCAAGGACTTGGAGAAGTATCAGTACTTGTACTCGCAAAACTGGTATCGGTGCATCCCTTTATATATGTTTATAAAAACAAAATCATACATTAAAACCGAGATGTACAAATCCCGGGAGCTCCGTGTGCTCCTTACAACTGACAGCCGCCTCCTAACTTTTGAATTTGTCTCTAGTCTAGTCTTGGAGCTGGAAAAGTATCTGTACTTGCACTTGTACTGAGTACGGTACTTGGTATAGGTGCATGTTTAGTTATTTTGGGTCTCTGTGCTGGGGTTGCATATAATCAAACGCACCCCCACCACAAAAACATGCTGTATAATCTGGCCACTCAGTGTATATAATAATCTGGCCACTCAGTGTATATAATAATCTGGCCACTCAGTGTATATAATAATCTGGCCACTCAGTGTATACGGCGCCACAGTATAAATCCCACTTCCTTTGGGCCGCATATACTGTATATGTTATATGTCAGCAGGCAGGTGATAATTAAATCTAGTGGGGACATTAGAGTGTAAGATCCTCAGGCTCTCATCTCCATGCTAATTTAATCTCCTGTTACAGAGGAACAGCCAGAAATCTTTTGGTCTTCTACACAACTAGCAATATTTTGTTATTTATTTGATAAAAATGAAGAAAAAAAATCTAATTTTAGTCCGAAATATAAAGAAAATGTGTTAAAAATATAAATACCCTTTAAATGTATCAGCTTGGTGCTGACTGCTGAGCGGTATAAAGGTAGAACATGCAGAGCATAAGGATCAAAAGTTATTTTTGGGTAATAAGGGTGCTTGTTTTTTGATTGTTAGGCCATCATGGGTAGAAAGGGATCACTATAATCAGAAGCAAAATGTATTTTAAATGTTTTCTTTAAATGTTTGTCCTTAGATATCCTTGTACTACCTCTAAAAAATGATAAGTCTGCACTTTACTCACTTTGTTTACTTCAAAATCAATAAACAAATTCATGGAAGCTATTTTGCTCAAAGTATCATATTTCTAAGATCGAGTGTTTATTTTCTTTTTAATATTAAGTTATTAGGATTTACGTAGCAAGTACAATGTATGACCATAAGTTTATGAAAGCCTTACCATCACACATACAACAGGCCAAACGTATGTGGACCACCCCTCCAAAGGAGTGAGTTCAGTGCTCCCAGTGAATGGTTCTGTTAATTCTACAAGATACAAAGTCATTGTAGACAATTGTGCTCTTCCAGCCTTGTGGTCACCCTTTTCTGTTCCACCATGACTGTCCCCTGTGTACAAAGCCAGCTCCAGAAAGACATGGTGTGACCAGTCTGGTGTGGAGGTACTCGAGTGTCCTGCACAGAGCCCTGACCTCAACCCTACTGAACACCTTTGGGATAAACTGGAGTGCTGATGGCTAGCCAGGTCTTCTTGTCCAACAACAGTACCTGACCTCACTAAAGCTCTTCTGGTTGAATGGATACCCTTCAAAATCTTGAAGAGTGGAGGTTGTTATTGCTATAGGGGGAGAGAGGAGAGGCAATTCCATATTAATGGCAATGGTTTTGGAATGGGATGTCCCACAAGCTAATATAGGTGTTTTGGACCGGTGTCCAAAAACTTTTGGGTATATAGTGTAGCACACACTAAGGATCCAGGAGGTTTACAATATGTCATTAGAATTGCATAATGCCTGCACAAGGCTTGATGATAAAATTCATACTTAGGAATTCAAACTTTTTTTTGCAGCACTCACTTTTGCATTGTTAACTTTAATCATATGGTAATAGAAGGGAGGTAAACCCCCATGTGCAGAGGAGTGGGTCGGCGGTTGGGCCCTTATTAAAATTTGAGGTTCCTTTAAAGCACCTGTAAACCGCGACCCACAAAATCGCCAATGAAAACTCAATATCATATGAATTTTAGCAGGAATATGGCCAAAAATGGTTTGTTAGTGGCCACATGACCAATATATTTCCTCCATTTCACAAAGCACCAAGGGATGGGGGGGAGGGGGGAGGAACATGGGAGGACCAAAAGAAAGGGATCTTCATAACTGCCTCGGATAACATCTGTCAGTCATGATTGCCCCTCACAGACATTCCAGGCTGTAAAGATCCAGGGAGATGCAGGGTTGACAACACTGGAGGCAAGAGCTGCACAAGGAAGTAGGTGGAACTGGCAGGATCAACATATTTTTTACTGGTAAGGAAAAAAACTATGAAAACATTTTAATAATATTTTAAAAACCTTTAATATTTTAATTAAATATTTTTTTTATTTTTAAAAATAATACTTTATAAAAGACCCTTATTGGGTGATCCACTACTCATACTTGTAGGGTTAATGCATGAACCACAAACTAAAATGTATTTTCTTATTGCCGCATTAAATGAATCCTCCAGAAACTGGTTAGTAACTGCTTTGTTTTTCAATGCAAATATTTAATGAAATGCTCTGGGATGGATGGTAATTGCTCCCAGGCTGAAGCGACATGTTATAAAAAAGGCTCTGGATTCCCATCAACAGATCTCCAACGTCAGACAGGTGTGAATTCTAGAGAGGTGAGGACGTGTCAAACGGTAATGGAGACAGTCACTGTATTGTTCAATTCTGAAACAAAATCAGGACCATGTCCATTACAAGACAGCAAAGTTTTATCCGCAGTGCCAATTTCAAAAACTGTATTAAAGTGCACAGGGCACTTCTTCCAATGACCAACAGTCTAAGCGAGCACCTCTCCCACTGATCAAAGTCTCAGAGAGCACCTCTCCCACTGACTACCAGTATCAGGGATCACCTCTCCCATTGACCACCAGTCTCATGGAGCACTTCTTTCAATGACCACCAATCATAATGAGCGCTTCTTCTAATGACTGGTAGTCTTATGGAGCACCTCTCCCATTGACTACCAGTCTCAGGGACCACCTTTTCCACTGACCACCAGTCTCAGGGACTACTCCTTCCAATAACCACCAGTCTCGGGGAGCACTACTTCCCATGATCACCAGTCTCAGAGAGCACTTCTTCCAATGACCATCAGTCTCAGGGAGCTCCTCTCCTGCTGATCATCAGTTTCAGGGAACTCCTCTCCCGCTGGCCACCAATGCAAAGGTACACTTCATTTTTCAGTGTCTGCATTTCTTTTTCTATACTATGACTTTCTTCATTACAGCAGATGGGAGGTCAAATAAACCTGTTCTCGGAGTCAAATATTTACACTGCATTCTTTTATGTTCATAATATATTGTATTATATTTAAATAGTGGTAACATGCGGCATCAAATATATTCTTTAGAAGGTTAGAGGCTAAAAGGTTGAGAAAGACCATTCTAGAGGAATTCATTTACAATGTAGCATTTGAATGTTATTACATCTGAGCATTTGGCTACATTATTCTGATACTGTCATCACTACCCATAATCCTTAAAGGTGCTTACTGTTACTGTTTTCATGAATACGTTTTTTTATTCATCACATTCCAAATACAGTTCAGTTATATAATTATATGCATAAAAAATAACAGTAACATCTACAGTACATCCAAGCGCTATTCACCTGTCTATAATTGCTAATCAACTAATCAGCTAATACTCCATAGTCATCGGGAGTCTGTTTAAACAGCCCCGATGCCGGCGACGTACACTGTACGTCGTCAGTCACGAAGGGGTTAATTGTCTCCAGTACCTTGGAATTATCGTCCTTGCTGCTGTCAATATAGGGCATATCAGTCCCCCCTTGATATTTTTTACTGAGCCCGGGAGCATTGATAATAATGCTACTTCTGGAGTTTCAGATATTTTTAATCCCGTGATTCTATCTGCTATTTCAAAGATGATTCTCCATTAAGGCTTTATTCCCTGACACGTCCACCATATGTGCAGCATTGTACCCTCCTCCAATCCACATCTCCAGCACATCTTGGTTACTTGCGGGTTTATTTTGTTTACCGTCACTGGGGATCAACAGGTGAAACTCGAATAATTAGAATATCGTGCAAAAGTAATTGCAGTAAGTGCTGCAAAAGGGGCCCAAACCAAGTACTGAGTACATATGCATGCTTGTACTTTTCAGAGGTCCGATATTGTTCTATGTACAATCCTTGTTTTATTGATTGCATGTAATAATCTACTTTTTTGAGGTTGTGGATTTGGGGTTCTTGGGGTTTTCATGAGCTGTAAGCCATAATCATCACAATTATGACAAATCACGGCTTGAATTATCTTGCTTTGCATGTATTGAGTCTCTCTCATATATTAGTTTCCCCTTTTAAGTTGCATTAGTGAAATAAATGAACTTTGCATGATATTCTAATTATTCCAGTTTCACCTGTATATCCCCTAGTTAATATTTTAAATTTCCTCTCCTGTATTCCATTCCAGATGTTACAGTTTTACAGTTTTAGCTCACATGGTGATTTTTTTGCTTCACTAGGATATTGAAAACAGTTTGTGGTGTGGTTTGAGGTGGACCCCTTAGTCCAGTCCCTTATTGGATTCTGTGGATGGGAGATGTCAATTTTGTTGGATTGTAATATTGATATATGTTC
>NW_017306684.1:215971-243766 GCF_000935625.1 Nanorana parkeri | reverse complement strand
AAGCAAAGCGACTAGTCAGCAGTATTTTTTCTTGAAGATGTTTTGCTGGTCACACGACTAGTTTTCTCAATTCAGAATGACTTGGGCTGTGGGCATAAATATGGTTAATGTTGCTCCAATCAACATAAACGGTTAACCAGCATGGGGTCAGAGACCTCATGGAGGTAAGGTATTGATTGCATTTGCATGATTGAAGCTAGCAGGTGTTATTGAGACACCCACGGGGAGGTGTTAAAACAGCAGGTGGCTTAATAACACTTGCTAGCTCCAATCATGCAAATGCAATCAATACCTTACCTCCATGAGGTCTCTGACCCAGAGAATTATTATACAAGTAATTCTGAATTGAGAATGCTAGATGGATGACTAGCGAAACATCTTCAAGAAAAAATACTGCAAGTCTAGTTGCTTTGATTTATTTTTGACAGATGTACCATGACCTGGATGAATGAGAACATTCACGTATGTAAGTATGTATATCTCACCAGGGCACTGAGGGGTCTAACCAGACTGGTGAAACCGCACAGAGCCCTGGTAAAACCCTACAGAGCCCTAATTTATTCAGGGCTCTGTGGGGTCTCACCAGGGCTCTGCAGGGTCTCACCAGCCTGGTTAAACCCCACAGAGCCCTGGTAAGACCCCACAGGCCTGAGTGGGGCCTCATGTTTAGGTTTTGCCTAAGGCCTCGCAAACTCTAGAGCCGCCTCTGATAGTAGGGATGCACCGATACCAAGTACAGTACTCAGCACAAGTACAAGTAGATGTATTGATACTTTTCGAGCTCCAAGACTACACTAGAGAAAAATTCAGAAGTTAGGAGGCAGCTGTCATTTGTAAGGAGCACACGGAGCTCCCGGGATTTGTACATCTCTGTTTTAATGTATGATTTTGTTTTTATACATATATATATAAGGGATGCACTGATACCAGTTTTGCAAGTACAAGTACTGGTACTTGCCCAATTACCTTCAAGTACGAGTACTGATACATTTTCGTTTATTGTCATGTGACAATAAAAACAAAAAGTAAAACAATACAGACTAATGATTTCAGGACAGTGGTGAAGCGCCAGAGCCCAGTCCCAGCTGCAACCGCTGCAACCCTGGTAGTTCTCATGAAAATGCCAAGTATCGGCACTGGTACTCGAAAAGTATCGTGCATGCCTAATGAATAGTATTAACAGTAGTATTATAGTATTAACAGTATAGTATTATAGTTTTTGTACTGTTTTATTTGTTTGTTAAGAGTTTACTGTTATCCTAATTGCTGTAAATAATATCCTCAGAAACATCTATTACACACTTCCCGAGGAATCAGGTGTTATAGTCTGCGAAATGTGTTGAAGCCATTAGATGTCCTTGATCTCCATTCATCAGATGTGATCCATTATAAGGAAAGGGTTTTGTACCAACCATGATGGACTTTTCGATGGAGAGAGAACACTAGGCTTTAGTCATCTAAATGTTGGATGTGTATGTATCTACATTCACAAGGGATTGCGATGCCATGTGAGCAGTTTTACATGGCACCATACAGGTTATTGTCTTTGGATTTGACCGCTATCAATGTTACATATTTTTGTTCCAATTTTAATATTATGATTAATACAAATGACATTTTTGATATAAGTGGTTCTATTACTGTAGCACATGCAAAGTCTTTTTGTTGAGCTTTATTGTCAGTGTTTGTTATATATTAATACATGTGATGTTTAATTTCAACATTACAAAACGAGAAGTCAATGGATATCAAGAATGAGACACGAGTGACCATGTTTGAGTTTTCTGGACTAACTGATGATGAAAATCTTGTCCCGTTCCTCTTCATGTTCATTTCTCTGGTTTATATGGTGACCATAGTAGGAAATGTTGGGATGATAGCCCTTGTCTGTGTCTTCTCCAACCTACAAACTCCAATGTACTACTTCCTGAGTTGCCTCTCTTTTGTGGATATCTTCTACTCCTCGGTTATCATACCAAATACATTGTATCATTTGCTTTCTCTTAAGAAGTCAATTTCATTTCTTGGTTGTGCCGTCCAATATTACTTCTTTAGTGCACTGGCGAGCACCGAGACTCTCCTTCTCTCCACCATGTCCTATGACCGCTATGTGGCCATCTGCCACCCTCTCCACTACACCTTGATAATGACCAAGAAGAAATGTTTTGGTTTGGTTCTTTATTCCTACTCCATTAGTTTCTTGCAGTCCATTGTGCAGATCAGTTGTACGTTCAGTCTTCCATTCTGTGGACCGAACCTTATTGATCATTTCTACTGTGACATCGCGCCATTGCTCAAACTGTCCTGTGCTAATAATTTCCATTGTGATATGGTAACAGGCGCTCTTGTAGCAGCTTGTGGAATATATACATTGACGACAATCTTCCTCTCCTACAGTTTCATATTTCTCTCAATTTTTAGGATGACATCTAATAAGGGGAGGCAGAAGGCCTTCAGCACATGCTCCTCACATATTATTTGTGTCTCGACCTTCATTACGGCAGTCTTCTTCACATATCTGCGCCCTCATTCTGGAGCCTTTGAGATACAAGACAAGGTGGCTTCTCTTTTCTATACAGCAGTGACCCCGATGCTGAATCCTCTTATCTACAGCCTGAGGAACCAAGAGGTGAAGCGGCTCCTTGTCCAAGCAATGCGAAAAAACATTTGATGTAGATTTAAAGCCAACAACTATTATTATTGTTATTATTATTATACAGGATTTATATAGCGCCAACAGTTTGTGCAATGCTTTACAATATAAGGAAGACATTACAATCACAATACAATTCAAGACAAGATGGTAAGGAGGGCCCTGCCCCTGAGGGCTTACTATCTAAAAGGGAGGGGCCAGTGATACATGAGGATATGAGGATAACTACATAACTATAGCAATCCTACAGAGGGCCCTGGAATCTTGGTCAATGTTTTTGAACAATACCTTCACTGTTGGCTCCACTTTTACATTAGGATACTACATCACAAATGTAAACTATAATATGAAAATATAACTGGACATGTCTACTTAACGTATCCAAATAAATTATACCTTGATTTGTTCAGGGAAAATTGTGCCTTTATGTGGTGGTAATTCATGGATACTGTATGTCTTGAGTTCTTTTTTACTTATGAAAGGAAGTCTGGTCCAAAAAAGAGAGAAAAGGATACAGGGGAGGGGTCCTAAAACTAGTGATCACTGTGATTGGCTATCACAGGCTATCACAGTGATCACCCGTCCTTATGGCTCCCAATCGTTAGTCTGAGGCCAGGAGCTGTCGGTGGCAGCATGCGATTCAGTGTGCTACCACCACAAGAACATGCCACTTATATGCACCGGCAAAGTGATAATAATAGTGTGTAAATGTGGTGAGGATGTAGGATACAGTGTTCTCTGTACAGCACTGCGGTATATGTCAGAGCTATATACATGTATAATAATAATAGTGTGTGACTGTGGGGGGCATTAGAGTGTAAGCTCCTCTGTACAGAGACTGATGTGACTGTGGGGGGACATTAGAGTGTAAGCCGTGGGGGGACATTAAAGTGTAAGCTCCTCTGGTACAGAGACTGATGTGACTGGCTCCGCGTTCTCTGTACTGCACGGTGGTACATGTTTGAGCTATATAAATGTATGACTGTGGGGGGGACATTAGAGTGTAACAGTGACGTGTGGTACCTCTGATTCCAGGTGAAGCATTCCCCAGCCCCGCCCACGCCGGCTGAAGCCCTGCCGCCACTCACCGAAGCCCCGCCCTGCCTGGTAAAGCCCCACCCTCAACCCGGTCCCCACGCTAGTGGGAAGGAGGAAGGGAGGAGACAGGGAGGAGCCTCCCTGCCCGTCACTTGCTCTTCACTACTGAGGCATCGAGATTGATGGCCTCAGTGGGTTTCTTTTTCTTTTTTTGATTGGACAGCTTGGACCAATGGCGCTTTTCCATTGGTCCAAACCATCCACAGAACTCACGCCTCTAACAAAGAGTAGAGGCTGTGACAGCTCTTGCCTCAATAGTTAGGTTACACAAGCGGTGGGGAAGCCCGCTGCTGTGTAACCTAACTACATGTCAAAAGCCGGATGCAGCACTGCCTGTAATTAACACCCAGCGCTCCGTCCATGGCAGGTTACACAGCGAGGAGGATTTCCCTGCTCTGTAACCTGTTAGATGCCAATCTGAATGGAGAAAAAGCTGGCAGCTGCAGACTTGAAGCTGACAGCTTTTTCCTCCATAATACTAGGTGAGGCTCTGCCCCACCTGCCTCCCCTGACCGCACGTCCCTGGAGTGTAAGCTCCTCTGGTGCAGAACAATGTGGATAATTCTTTATAGGAATCATAGTAAGGCTGGGTTCACACCTAGGCGCATCGAATATGCGCGTTTGACGCGCATTTTGTGACGCGCGTTTTTACCGCAATTCGCGGTGAAAAAACGTGCGACAAAGGTGCGTTTCCGAGGGCTACTTGGCTGTATCCCAATAGAAACGCGTGACAAAAACGCCGCAAAGAAGCTCATGTACCTTTTCAGGCGTAGGCCGTTTTGTAGCGCGTTCAGACGGGCTGAACTACAGCAAGGTGTGAACCATACCCATAGAAAACAATGGGATTTTCATGTTTGAGCGTTTTGTAGAGCGTTCGTAGAGCGTTGAACGCGCTACAAAACGTACAGGTGTGAACCAGGCCTGATGATACCTAAAAAATAAGACACTGTCTTATTTTCGGGGAAACACGGTATCAGTAATTCTGGTGTAACAATTAACAATTGCCTCGGCTGGTTTGAATCTGCTATTAAAAACAATAATCATTTCCTCTCTGGGGTGCCCGGAATGACTCTCCGGGATCTCTGACTTTGTTATAAAAGCGATTTATGAAGATGGGACAATTATATTTTCAGGAGGTAAGAAGACAATATTCCCTTTAAAGCACAGCTGTCTTTTATTATTATTAAATACTATTCTTTTCTATTTAAGTCTGCCCCTGGAAACGATATGAAAGAATTGTTCAGCAGCAATCAAACCACCCTGGAAGCAAAACAAAAAATACCACTGGGGTGTAGTGACCCGGCTGTCATGCTGATTCAATGGCTTCAGGCATTTCTGTGGCACTTGTTCAATACATGTGTTCATATTATGAGATCTGGCTTCACTAGTCAGTTAGTTCCAGTGGAGATGATCGAGAAGTGAGTGAGTGACGGTATGTGTTCGCTCACTTCCCGATCTATTGAGCCTATGAACAACAATGTATCTTATTTGTGTATCACTCGGCTGTAGATCCTCCAATCATCTCTGACACTGTCCTTCCTTCCGGAGGGTGACTACGTCTGTTCCTCATGGTCATGGTCATGTTCTATCTGATCTGTTTAAAAACTGTTTCCTGTATTAGTCACAATAAAGCAAAAGTCATCCACACGGAGGACTTACCATGATACTCAGTCTTTGTATGATTGCTCCACGCTTGAGAAAAGAGTCTGTCTGGTGACATGAAGCAACACATTTCTATATGGAGGATTGTTGCGGCTGATCTGCTTTGTGCTGCAAGATATCATCACAAGACGATGGGGCCGGGGACACTCATGGTGGGGAGGAAAGCGCTAGCTGATGCTGGATGTCCTCCAGCCAGGAAATGAGGCAGAGCTCTCTCTGACTTGCTGCAGCTTCTAATGCACATTGTGAGACACCCCCAGTGTGCAGTGACATCAGAGGAAGCCATCTCAGTCCAGGAGAGGAGCCGGTACAACTAAAAGGAAGGCCCGAATTTTCAGATTGGAATAATGTGACATGGTCATGGTTTTGGTTTGATCTTTTCTTGTTACTTCTTAAGTTTCTTGCAGTCCTTTGTGCATGCCAGTTGTGTGTTCAGTCTTCCATTCCGTGGCTCGAACCTCATTGACCATTTCTACTGTGACATCCCACCGCTGCTCAAGCTGTCCTGCTCAAGCACTCTCCATTGTAACATGGTTACTGGCATCCTTGTAGCGAGCTGTGGAATATATACATTAATAACAATCTCCCTGTCATACTTTTTCATATTTCATTCCATTTTTAGAATGACATCTACCTCAGGCAGGCAGAAGGCCTTCAGTACGTGCTCCTCACATATCATTTGTGTGTTGACTTTTTTTACAGCTGCTTTCTTTGTCTATCTACGTCCTAACTCAGGGGCCTTTCAAGTACAAGACAAGATGGCTTCTGTTTTCTATACAGCAGTGACTCCAATGCTTATCCCTCTTATATATAGCTTGAGGAACCAAGAGGTGAAGCAGGTCTTCTCCAAGCATTGCAGACATTTTCCTAATACTTACCGGTATATATATTGCTTCCTTTGTAAAGAACCCCAAAACTCACTGTAAGTTACTTCAATATAAACTGCAGATGTCATAACACACTGCTTAGGCAGGCTACACATGGTCTGACAACTGTCAAAGTATGCTCAAAGGTCCATTCCCCCATTCCAGTCATCTGAGGAAACTTGAGTGCCAAGGTAATCATATGTACGCTTCTTCTCCTCATCAGTCTCAGCTACAGAGACATAAGACTTTAATAGATTAAGGTGTGACCTTGGATAAACAGGTCTGTTCTTCTTTAATGTTCTCTCCCCATATAGCAAGCAATTGAGCTGCAAGTTTGAAAAGGACTTGTTAAACTATTGCAGACTTGACAAGCTTTCCAATTTTGTTGCACAATTACAGCAAGTCTGCATTGCAAGTCTCCAGATAAACGTGCTTTGCAAAAGTGCTGTACGCTTGCAGAGCTCTTGCTAAGACCTGCAGGACTCTTGCTGTAGACTTGCCAAGCAAATTTGCTACAAATTGAAAAAGTGTCGCCTAGAACTTGTGCTGCGAGTGTTCTGCAAGTCTACAACCTGCCAGGAATGTGTGCAGCAAGGTAACAAGAATTACAATTTAACCCTGACACAAGTTTGGGGCAAGTTATCCTTGCTATCTGGGATATGCCTGTAAATTTGCATTAGTCTTCTCCTGCACTACTCAAACTTTCTTTTTACATTTAGGCTTCAACTTATTCAAGAGTGACTTTGCTGTTGCAAACCATCATTCTATCCCTGGCTGTAAAGGGAGCGATATGAGAGTCTTTGGTAGAACATCTGCATCCAAAAACTGATTTTTCACTTGTTGATGGTTTCTGATGCTCCATCACCCTTTTCCGAAATGGTACACTCAGGATCCTGCACTAGAACATTTAAGAGGAAATCCAATAGCATGTCCTTGTTTATAATCTCTTTCTGTCACTGAGGTCACTCGACGTTTGAAGCAGTTTTCCCCAAACAGGGACTACAATCTACAGAACTTTGAAAAGGGCTGAACTACTTGTGCCCATTGTTGAGAGCTCGCCCAAGGTGTCTTACACCCTTATTGGTGCATTTGAAATATCCCTTCTCTGTCCACATGGTTCCCCAGACTGGGGCTGCTCATGGGGTGCATCCCTATTGGTCTCTCCAAGTTTTATTTTCTTCTCCAGCTTGAATATCTACCCGTTATGACTTATAAAATTGGCTCCCATTATGGCAGAAGGTAGATCCCATTGTTGAGAGCTTAACCAAGGTGTCTTAGACACTTAGGGGTGCATTGTATTATCCTTTCTCTGTCTGTGTGGTCCGACAGACTGAGGCTGCTAAGGGGTGCTTCTCAATTGGTCACACTAGGTTTAAGGTGTATAACATAATCACAACAGGCCAACCTAGTAAACCACCTCTGCTTCAAGACTTTCAGCTTGGCCACACCCATACCTACTCCTCATGGGTCACCCCCTCTACCACATGAGATGCTAGATTAAAAGAGCACCAGTGAATGGATCTTCCTTTGGTGGACTGTTATGGACCAGTTCTCCAGGTTGCCTTCAATAACATACTGAGCCAGCTCTCGGCCTCCACCCAGCTAGCTTATGCTCTGGGTACCTTTTCTTTCACCTCTTTAATGATATTCTTTTGTTCAAAAAAAATCACTAATATAATCCCTTAAGACAGGACAGTAATGGAAAGGGCTGTTTTATTGTATTCAGTAGATTCTGCAGAAAAAGAGGCAAAGTTTACCCTCAACAAAGGCTCTTCCTATTTGCCTATAATGTGTATCTTTGAACACTTCATTCAACAAGAGGTCAGTATCATTCAGAAGCTGGTCTTTTGATGGTCTTCATAGCAAATGGCTATGAAGTCCAGAGGGTACATGGTCTCTTTCAGCTTGTCTGACTTGGACCTGGACGTAATTCCATTTTGCCTCTGTACCCTATCCAAATGTTCCATATCTCCTGTAGAGCCAGTTAGCCTGTGATCCTGAATCTGGGTGTAAACTGTCTACTGATTTCACCTATCAAATAGTAGGTAAAATCTTCCCGGTTGGAATGTTGGGGCCATCCTGAGCTTTGTTTATATTTTCTGTGCTCTGTAGGTTTTTGCTAAGCTCAGGACATTGATTATTTCTTCATGTTGCTGTTGGGTTGATTCCAGTAATTAGTGTGAGAGCTAACAATGCATAAGTTATAAATATTTATCTTTCTCAGCCAACCACTGAGAGTTGTGATCTAGTGATGTGAGGGGAGATGATAAATATTTGGAACATCTTTTTAGAAGGGTTCTTCTCCCAGATTTCTGCCTGGTGACGATGCCACAGTGAAGAGGTCTTTCCTTCTTGGGCCTTCTCCCAGCTGAGGATTGTGCCAAGGTCTAAGCAATGTAAGCTGCCTTTCTGGAGGGTAAATGCAGAATGAGTTGGAGCAAAAGATGGCTACCTGCATGAAGGTCTACTATGGAAGCTGCCTACCTGTCCGGAATATCCTAGGGAAAGTCTATTATGGAAGATGGCTACCTGTTTAGAACACCTTAGAGTAAGTATACTATGAAAGATGGCTACCTGCATGGAACATGCTATGGAAGATGGGTACCTGTATGGAATATCTTGGG
This sequence comes from Nanorana parkeri, assembly GCF_000935625.1. Classification (NCBI taxonomy): domain Eukaryota; kingdom Metazoa; phylum Chordata; class Amphibia; order Anura; family Dicroglossidae; genus Nanorana; species Nanorana parkeri. Next base: position 234,863 of record NW_017306684.1, on the reverse strand, counting down.
GAAAGTCTACTATGGAAGATGGGTACCTGTATGGAACATCTCAGGCAAAGTCTACTATGGAACATGGGTACCTGTATGGAACATCCTAGAGAAAGTCTATTATTGAAGATGGCTACCTGTTTAGAACACCTTAGAATAAGTATACTATGGAAGATGGCTACCTGTTTAGAACATCTTAGAGTAAGTCTACTATAAAAAAGATGGCTACCTGCATGGAACATGTTAGGAAAAGTCTACTATGAAAGATGGGTACCTGTATGGAACATCTTGGGGAAAGTCTACTATGGAAGATGGGTAGCTGTATGGAACAGCTTAGGCAAAGTCTCCTATGGAAGATGGGTACCTGTATGGAACATCCAAGGTAAAGTCTATTATGGAAGATGGGTACCTGTTTAGAACATCTTAGAGTAGGTCTACTATGGAAGATGGCTACCTGCATGGAACATGTTAGGGAAAGTCTGCTATTGAAGATGGGTACCTGTATGGAATATCTTGGGGAAAGTCTACTATGGAAGATGGGTACCTGTATGGAACATTTTAGGCAAAGTCTACTGTGGAAGATGGGTACCTGCATGGCACATCTTAGGGAAAGCCTACAATGGAAGGTGGCTACTTGCATGGCACATCTCAGCAAAGTGTGCTATGGAAGATGGCTGCCTGTATAGAACATCTTAGGGAAAGTCTAATATGTAAGATGTCCACCTGTATAGAGCATTTTCAGAGAAGTCTGCTATGTTGCAGATGCAGAGCTTAGGAGATGCTGCTACTGTTGACATTGCATGGAGACAAATTGCTCAATGTATTAAGGTACAATGACTGCTCTCATACATAGGGTCACTGTAATCTAATTGGCTGCTATCTATGGGCCAACCCCTATTAAGAGGCTTCTACAGACAGAGAATGCACTCTTACAAAGAGTTACTGCCACCTAACTGGTCAATTCTAAATAGCCTACTAGGACCACATGCAGTTTTGCTGCTACTAGAAGGCCAGATAAATGTTGATATTTTTAGATATCCCCAATACAATGTAGAAGGGCTAAAGTGACTGGCACCCAACTGTTGGTTTTACCAAATAATAAGCCAATGATCCATCCTGAGATGTTAAATGCTGTCCTGCCACACTGCTTTGGGGGATCATTCCATACTGCCCAGAGGTAGAAGGTGCTACACAAATAACTAAATTCCACATCTTTGGAGCTCCCAAATGATTCGAGTCCACAAACAGAACTTTTAATGAACAATTCTTTGTCTGGTTTTGCTGACTGAAAATAATGATGACATCTCCGGGGTGCTCAGAATTACTCTCTGGGATATCTGGGCTGATTATAAAAGCAATATTGCTTCATAGAAATAAGACAATTATAAATCCAGCAGTTATGTGAACATTGTCCTATCCGTATTTGTATTTATACCTGCAGCTGGAGGCAAATCCCTGCAATGAGTGAGAAAAACTTCCACGCAATCAAAGCAACCAGAAGGCCACAAAGAACAAATATGCCGTGTGTGGTATTCAGTGATACTTTTGTTTCAATATCAAAGCGTACAAAGAATTTGTGAATGACGTACAGAAATTTCCATCATTCAGCAATTCCTGCCTGGTTGCTGTCAGGTTGCTCCTTCTCCAATTTATAGAAGGAGCGTTTCATGGTGTGTGCATTTGTTCATAGCTGGTAAACCTGAATAGAGACTGTGGCAGTGCATGGAATGCCGCGACGTAGCATGGCAATGCCGCAACGTAGCATGGCAACATTGGCACCCAGGACTCTCAGCCAAAAAGGGGCTGAGAGGGTCCAGAATGTGAAACATGTTAAAAGGAAGAGCCTGGCTTTTCAGGTTCGTCCAGGTTTTCCTAATTGTAGCAGGGATCTGGAGCTCTGGAGATTTCGTAGAGCTCTGGGTGGGATGAGATCTCCAGTCCTGGGGCCAGGGGTTGCCAATGACCAGCTTGGGCTGATCAGGTGGCTGAGAGCAGCCTTATTAGGAGTCTGGACCAGAGTTCAGAGAGGAGTGTTGGAGTTGTGTGTGTGCAGGGAGCACACGGACACAGACAAACTCGGGTGCGTGCTGGACGCACACGGTACAGCCAGGGGTGGCTGGGAGAGGTCAGGGACCTGTCGGACGCACTGCTGGGAGAGCAGAGTGAGTGCCCACGAGGGGAGAGGTCAGGAAGGTCGGTGACCCTAGGACCTGTGGTACAGACTGCTAAGAGAGCAGAGTGAGTGCCCACGAGGGGAGAGGTCAGGAACGTCGGTGACCCTAGGACCTGTGGTACAGACTGCTAAGAGAGCAGAGTGAGGGCTCACGAGGGGTGAGCAGCGTGTGTGTCTTGAAGCTGTGGAAAGCTACAGAGCGAAGCTAAAAGACTGTCATTTATGTTGCGGCTAGAAACCGTCTTGTGCACAGGGGAGGTCTACCCTGTGGATGGAATGATATATTTGTGTTTGCCCTAAATAAACTGCATTTTACTTGCACCTCCGGTCTACAGTGGAGTGTCCTTGTTACAAGACTTAAACTGTATCTATGACATTAAAGGAGAACTATGAGGTGAGTGAAAATCACTCATCCTCATAGTTCTAGCCGACGTGTGACAATGAGACTGTCACACGTCGGCTCAGTAGATCGGGAGGTGAGTGAACACATACCGTCGCTCGCTCACTTCTCGGTCATCTCCCTGCAGAGAGCCGCGACTGTCACTCACGGGTTCCTGACGGAACGGATGGTGGAAAGGGCGGGTACAGCTGCCTCCAGATAGGCAGAGCCAGCTGTCACTCACACAGCTGGGTGGATCTCGACAGTAATGTCGGGATCCATCCCGGCTGCGGCGGTCTCAGTATACAGCGAGCAGTAGCTCGCTATATACTGAGCTTTGGGTGACGGGAGGACGCTAGTTTATGTCCTCCCGTGACCCTTAAGAGAACTATGGGGAAAAACACTGACCTCATAGTTCTCTTTTAAATTGTTTTTTTCTCTTTGAAACAATATGTTAAACACATGAATCTAAACCAACTTAAAATGATGACAGGTGTATTTCTTGTATGAGAACGATATTCCTTATAAAACACAGTTAGTGTCTCAGAATGTACTTAAAGCATATCTAAAACCCCAAAAATGTAATCTATTGCATTGTAGCAGTCCTTAGATGTTCCGGCTGTATCAGATTTCCGGCTTTGTTTCCCTTTATTTTTACCTATTATTCCTGCAAGGGTTTAATGCCCACTTTGGTTTAGAGGCAGTGGCGTAACAATCGCCATAGCGATCCAGGCGGCCGCTATGGGGCCTGGGCACAGGGGGGCCCGGCCAGGGCCGCCTGGGTCGCTATGGCATGTGGTGGTGCTGGCTGTCACAGACACAGCTCAGCAGCGGCCACGGCGCATTTCCCCTCATAGCCGCTGCGGAGCTGTGTCAGTGACAGCCAGCCGCTGCGGCAGATGAGGGCGGTGTTCGGAATGGAGGAGGCGGGGCCCGCCTCCTCTTACATCACTGGCCAGCGACCTAAGAGCAGGTGGGGCCAGTGATGTAAGAGAAGGCGGGGCCCGTTGATAGCAGAGGAGGCGGGGGCCGGGGACGGAACAGGAGTCGGGGCCCGGGGACGGAACAGGAGTCGGGGCCCGGGGACGGAACAGGAGTCGGGGCCCGGGGACGGAACAGGAGTCGGGGCCCGGGGACGGAACAGGAGTCGGGGCCCGGGGACGGAACAGGAGTCGGGGCCCGGGGACGGAACAGGAGTCGGGGCCCGGGGACGGAACAGGAGTCGGGGCCCGGGGACGGAACAGGAGTCGGGGGCCTGGCGACCACAGAGGCGCTGACAGGTCAGAGATCTCAGACCCTGCAGAGCCCACTATAGAGAGTCTATGTTGGGCTCTGCAAGTGGCATGACTAGCAATCACGGGGCCCCATACAAAATTTTGCTATGGGGCCCTGTGATTTCTAGTTACGCCCCTGTCTAGAGGCGAAAATAAAGAAATACTCACCCGATCCTGGGTCCTGTGCCAGTGTCCGTTCACCTCTATCCCACTCCTCTCCACCTCTGGTGTGTCCCTGGGCGTCCTCACGTCTAATAGACCTGCATTAAACATAACACCATCATGGATCCTTGGACCACTGGAGCCCAAGAGAGAAAAGGCTGCAGGGATCGGTCTGGCAGCTGAGCAAGACCGAGGTTTAGGTGTGTATTTTCTTTATTTTCACTCCTAGACCAAAACAAGCAGGTTAAAGTGACACTAAACTCAGTAGTTAAAGTGTTATTAAAGCCTCGCCTTTTTTTGCATATATCTACTGCTAGCAAGCAGTAGATATATGCAAACACATTAAAAAATAAAAGTGTGTCTTTGCCGCGCGCTCCTGTCCGAAGATCTGAAGATTCTCGGGCGGCCGCAAAGGATCCTGGGGCGGGCGCATGCGCAGTAGCAGATCTTTGGAAGGGAGAAGAGGAGAGACACAAGGTAAGTCAATGGAGGCAGCGTGCACAGACTATGTGGGACAGGAAGTGAGAGGAGTCAGCGCTGGATCAGAGACAGGCACCAGCGCTGGAGGGACTCCAGAAAACTACTGGAAGGAAGAAGATGATCGGATCAAGAGGCATCATTTAAGATAATTCCTTACACCAGCATGGTGGGGGGGGGGGGATTTAGGCTTTAATGTCACTTTGTCTTAACAATGCATTCAAGTACCTTAACTATTAACAACAATGTATCTTATTTGTGTATCACTTGGCTGTGGATCCTCAAATCATCTCTGAATTTGTGCTGACACTGTCCTTCCTTCTGGAGGGGGGCTACTTCTGTTCCCCATGGTCCCTGTGTGTGTTGTAAAGTAGTCACCGCTCCAAGCTCGCTCCTGGAATGGACTACAATCTCATGTTGAGTTTACTCATGTGTATTGAGATTGTAGTCCATCACGGGAGCAAGAAGTTCTGGTACCAGAACTACCAATTATGATACAGTATGTGCTGTTAACCTACTGAACTCAGCAGATACTGTAGTGTATGTACAGTACGGCAGCCAATCACTGAGTTGCTCTCTCAGTCAGTGGTGCATGCTGGGATGGAGTACATATACTGGTGGGATTTGCCGTGTGCTCAGACTAGCCGGGACCAGCCATGGAATAAGGCTGGGTCCTGTTACCTCCTGCCCCCCCAGGCTAGGCCGAGGCCTGGGGGTGGGCACGGGCTGGTGTGAGGTAAAAGGTTTCCCTGAGGCCTCCAACATGGAGGAGGCCTGGGATGCTGTATTTTTAGAATGACATCCACCGCAGGCAGGCAGAAGGCCTTCAGTACGTGCTCCTCACATATTATTTGTGTGTTGACTTTATTCGCACCTGTTTTCTTTGTCTATCTACGTCCTAACTCAGGGACCTTTGAGGTACAAGACAATATGGCTTCTGATTTCTATACAGCAGTGACTCCAATGCTCAACCCTTTTATATATAGCCTGAGGAACCAAGAGGTAAAGCAGGTCTTTGTCCAAGCACTGCAGACATTTTCCTAATACTGATATATATTGCCTCCTTTGTAAAGAACCCCAAAACTCACTTTACGTTACATCTATGTAAACTGTGGATGTCAGAGCACACTGCTTAGGCAGGATACACATTGTCTGACAACTGTCAAATTATGCTTAAAGGTGTAGCGCCCATCACCTTTTGTGATGTGACTACTAGGCATTTAGTGATAGCGAGGGCTGTAGACAGCCTGGCTGGATTTGTAGTAGCAACTACATGGTTAATCCCAGGTGTCTAACCTTGTCTGTACCCCCCTGGGCGGAGTTAGACTCTGTCATATTGTGGGTCAGCCAATAGGAGACACTGTAATATGTGTACAGTACAGCAGCCAATTACTGGGCGTGACTCAGCCAGCGGTGCCTGCTGGGAGAGTGTACATATATTGGTGGGAGCTGCCATGTGCTCTCTCTCTCGCCTGGACCAGCCATGGAGTAGGGCTGGGTCCTGTTCAGCCTGCCCCCCCGGCTAGGCCGAGGCCTGGGGGTGGGCAGTGGCTGAAGTGAGGGAAGAGGTTTCCCTGAGGCCTTCAACATGGAGGAGGCCTGAGGAATGGAGAGAGGAAAAGAACCAGGACCAGTACAGGCTCTTGAAGTGCCCTGGACCTATGTGGACTTCAGAGCACGGTCAGTGTTTCTTTCCTGGATTGTGGAGCTGCATGGCTACTTTCACAAGATCCGGTGAGTCTGGAGCTTCTGATGGTTATCCCTAGACACCTAGAACCCCCATACCCCCTCTCCCTAATAAGAAGTTCAATAAAATGTTCAACTAGCCTCATATCACTGAAGTGGACATCAATTTATGGGCACCAGAAGAGGGTGGTTGGTGCTAATGGGTGCAGCTGGAAATCAACCCCTAGACAGACTAGATGTGGACCGGGCAAACAGCGGCTCCTTGCGGGGAGTTATCGCTACAAAGGTGTGGAGATCCAATCCACATTTCAATGATATGAGGTTTCTTGAGTACAGGATCACCATATGTCTGCTTCTTCTCTTCATCTGTCTCAGCTACAGAAACATAAGACTTTAATAGATTGTAGCCCCCATCACCTTCTCTGATGGGGCTACTAGACATTTAATGATAGGCAGGGCTGTAGTCAGCCTGGTTGGATTATAGTGGGAGTTATCTGGTTAATTCCAGGTGTCTGGCATTGCCTGTACCTCCCTGGGCGGAGTGTGACTCTGTCATATTGTGGGACAGCCAATGATGGACACTGTAATGTATATACAGTACAGCAGCCAATCACTGGGTTTCTCTCAGACAGTGGTGCATGCTTGGATGGAGTACATATACTGGAGGGATTGGCCATGTGCTCAGACAATCCAGGACCAGCCATGGAATAGGGCTGGGTGCTGTTCGGCCTGCCCCCCAGGCTAGGCCTGAGGCCTGGGGGTGGGCATGGGCTGGTGTGAGGGAAAAGGTTTCCCTGAGGCCTCCAACATGGAGGAGGCCTGTGAAGGTGACAGAGGAAGAGAACCGGGACCAATGCAGGCTCCTGAAGTACCCTGGAACTAAGAGGACTTCAGGAGTATGGTCGGTGTCTTTCCTGTGTTGAGGATCTGCATCCATCCTACCTATCTGCTACATCAGTTGCCATCTGCTGTCTCCCAAGTGGATCTACACTGATATATCTACAAAGTCTGATGAGTCTGGAGCTCCTGTTGGTTATTCCTGGAGGCTTAGAACCCCTATAACCTCTCTCCTCAGTGAAAATGTTTAATAAAAGGTTATGCAGCATTTTACTATTGGTGTGGACATCAGTTTATGGGCACTAGAAGAAGGGCGGTTAGTGCTAATGGGTGGGCAGCTGAAGAACATCCCCTAGACCAGGGGTCAGCAACCTGCGGCTCCAGAGCCGCATGTGGCTCTTTCATCCCTCTGCTGCAGCTCCCTGTAAAGGGGTGGAACTACCCCTGGGGCCTCGGGGCCTGAGGCTGTGGGGGGGCCCAGTTAGGTCTGGTCCTGGGCACACCCGCTGGTGGAATATGCGGCAGTGCAGTGTCCCGGGGCCCCGCACTGCCGATGGGCTTCTCAGTAAGGGGGTGGGTCTTGTGACTCACCTCCTCTCCTGGCCGCATCCCTAGTAACAGGCGAGAGGAGAAGTGTGTGTCACATGCCCCGCCACCTGCAGTGCACACCGCCTGGCCGGGATGCTCCTCTGAATGAGGAGCGGGGGGTGCATTACTAAGCCCAGAGTCCAGTGCGTTACTAAGCCCAGAGTCCAGTGCGTTACTAAGCCCAGAGTTCAGTGCGTTACTAAGCCTAGAGTCCAGTGCGTTACTAAGCCCAGAGTCCAGTGCGTTACTAAGCCCAGAGTCCAGTGCGTTACTAAGCCCAGAGTTCAGTGCGTTACTAAGCCTAGAGTCCAGTGCGTTACTAAGCCCAGAGTCCAGTGCGTTACTAAGCCCAGAGTCCAGTGCGTTACTAAGCCTAGAGTCCAGTGCGTTACTAAGCCCACATATACCTATATACATGCCATACATAGCATAAAGGTAAAAAATTATATATGCAGTGTTATCTTCATTTTAAATGTCAAAAGGGTTTTGTGGCTCCCAGTGTTTTCTTTTCTGTGGGAAACGGGTCCAAATGGCTCTTGGAGTGTATAAGGTTGCTGACCCCTGCCCTTGACGGACTAGAGATGAACCGGGCAATCAGCGGCTCCTTCGGGGGTGAGCGCTACAAGATTATGGTGTGACTTTGGATAAACAGGTTTGCCTTTCTCTATTGCTCACTCAAGTAAATGTGCATTAGGTTAGGTTCAGTACTTGAAACTTCTTTTTACATTTAGACTGCTGCAAACCATCGTTCTATCCCTGGCTGTAAAGTGAGCAATATGTCTCTGGTAGAACATCAGCTCTGCATGTGTGGGCTGCATTCAATAAATCATTTTTACTTGTTGCCGGTGTTCTGATGCTCCGTCACCCTTTCAGAAATGGTGCACTCAGGTTTATAAACTCGGACATTCAGGAGGAAATCCAATAGTATGTCTTTATTTGTTTATAATCTCTTTCTGTCAATGAGGTCACTCAATGTTCGAAGCAGCTGCACCCCAAACAGGGACTTAAATCTGACAAGACTCTAAGAGGGCACCCAAAGGGCTGAACTACTTGTGCCCCCAACACCTTGACTATAGTAATGGCTGTTTGATCTTCGGTGGGCACCACAATCACAAATTTAGGAAATGCTCATTGAAAACCAAGGCACCTTGGCAAATCTAAAAGTAAGTCCAGTAAATTTAGTGTTGCTAGCACTGTAATCAGTCAGGCTGGTTTGTAGTCTGGTATAATCTGGTTAATCCTACGTGTTCTGCTATTGAGTGCACCTAACTGTGAGTGTGGTGTGACCCTGCTACAGAGTGGACAGGCCAGTGGAGGAACATTAGGAGTGTCTATGCCTCACCAGTCAATCACTAGGAGTTTCATGGTCAGTAGTGCACGCTGGGGGAGTGCATAGATAATCAGGGATTTCCATGTGCTCAGGTCAGTCCATCACTGGGCTTGGCCTGGGGGTGGCATGTACAAGGTTGGAGAATCTGACTAGGCCTCAAGCCTAGAGGAGGCCACATGTGGACCCAGGAGGGGTCTGGAACTATTCCGGGCAGGAGAACCAGAGGAACCTTACAGGGCCCTAGCTAAGGCGAGGCGAGTGAGACACTCACCTCGGGTACAGCTGTGAGGTGGCACAGACAGGGCAGGCCTAGCTGTGCCCCCTCGCCCCTGTTGCCATGGCGAACCAAGTGCACCGTGACAATAGGGGCGCCAGGCAGCCAACAAAGCTAGGCCAAAGGGCCAGTGGCGTAACAATCGCCATAGCAACCCAGGCGGCCGCTATAGGGCCCAGGGCACAGGGGGTGGGTCGCTATGGCATCTTATGCTGGTGGCTTTCACTGGCGCCTGTGAGAAGAATGAGATGCTGTTCAGATCACTCACAGTGATCTGTGCAGCAGCACGTTCTTCTCATAGCCGCTGCGGAGTTAATGAGAGCTAGCAGCGGCGGTGGAGGAGCAGGCTAAACCCGGCAGTGGAGGAGGAGGAGGGCCCGTGGTCGGCAGCAGAGGAGGAGGCGGGGCCCGGTGACAGAGAAGGAGGCGGGCCCAGCAACGGAGGAGGAGGCGGGGCCAATCAGCAATCATGCAGGAAGAGGAGGCGGACAGGTAAGGAGTGTGACCAGCCCACCTGAGGGTGACTCTGCAGAGCCCACCATAGAGAGTCTAGGTGGGCTGCGTGGGATCTCAATTGGGCTCTACAAGGGACATAATTAGAAGTCACAGGGCACAATACAAAATTTTGCTGTGGGGCCCTGTGATTTCTAGTTACGCCCCTGCTCAGGGCGGCAGGGTGCAGAGGAGCGGCACAGCCTGCAGCTTCTCCTTGGATCCCCGCTGCTCTCCCCCACCTGTATAGGTGGGGATTTGAGGAGAAATTGAGCGCTGCAGCCAGCATGGGGGGGTTGAGGAGAGAGCTGTCATCCAGGATGGCCAAGCAGTGAGGAGAGAGAGAGAGACGCTCAGCCAGGATCTGACAGCCAGTGGCTCTCTCTCTCTTCACTGCTCAACCATCCTGAAGTGACAGCTGGCTGTGCTGCTACTCTGTGCTTGCCCGAGCAGCTCAGGATGGAGAGCGGGAGGATCAATAAATTTCAGGTAGGGATGTACCGATAACCGGCAGTTTGGTACCGAGTGTACGAGTACCGATAATCTTTTTTCGGTACTCGCCGATACCAATTACTGAGTACCGGAAGTCCCATTCAGGAAGCCAGGTGGCGTGTAATGACTCGCCACCCGGCTTCCTGATTAACAAGAAAGCCGACCCATACCAATCCCCATAATAATAATAGGATCCAGCATGCCTCTGCAGAGCGGATCTCTGTCCCCTCTCACCTCAGCATGTCCAGCCTGTCACTCCCGGGGCCTCTCCAGCCAGGAGCGGCCTTCCTCCGGTACCCAGCCGGAGCCGTCATGGAAGCCGGGCGCCATGTAATGATGCGGCGCCCTGCTTTCTGATTGGCCGGGAGGCCAGCTCCATGCTCCCTCATCATAAGATGACGAGGGAGCATGAAGACGGCTTCCCGGCCAATCAGAATGTCAGACGCTACGTCCTTACACGGCGCCCGTTCTCGCCCAAATACTCGGTATCGGCACTGATATCGATACTAGTATCGGTATCAGTGCATCCCTAATATCAGTGATATTTACCGATCCTCTGTGTGCAGGACAAACACTGGAGTGCTCGGCTGATCACTCCAATGTTTGTATATAACTGGGGACACATGGCACCCTTTTACCTTGTCCGGTATCTTACGTGCCCCTGAATGAGCACAAATATAGGTGAAGAAGATAGCTGCAAAGAGGGTCAAGATACAAATGTGAGGAGCACATACTGAAGGCCTTCTGCCTACCCTTTGCGGATGTCATCATAAAAATGGAAATAAAAATATAAGTATATGAAAGCAAAATTGCAATCAAAATATACACTATATTGCCAAAAGTATTGGGCCCCTCCCCCTCCAAATCATTGGATTCAGGTGTTCCGTGACATTTCCTGGCTACTAGATATTCACCTGTTACTGGTATTATAACAAAGTGGAAGCAACTGGGAACAACAGCAACTCAGCCAGGAAGTGGTCGGCCACGTAAAATGGCAGAGCGGGGTCAGCGCATGCTGAAGCGCACTGTGCGCAGAAGTCGCCAACTGTCTGCAGAGTCAATAGCTACAGACCTCCAAACTTCGTGTGGCCTTCAGATTGGCACAACAACAGTGCGTAGAGAGCTTCATGGAATGGGTTTCCATGGCCGAGCAGCTGCATCCAAGCCTCACATCACCAAGTGCAATGCAAAGCGTGGGATGCCGTGGTGTAAAGCACGCCGCCACTGGACTCTAGAGAAGTGGAGACGTGTTCTCTGGAGTGACCAATCACGCTTCTCCATCTGGCAATCCGATGGACGTGTCTGGGTTTGGCGGTTGCCAGTAGAACGGTACTTGCCTGACTGCATTGTGCAAGGGCAGCATATTTTGCATGGCTGCTCGGTGTAAGAATGGACGGTGCTGCGCTAGGGGGAGGCTGAGGAGCCTCTCGCCTAGAAAAGTGGGAGGCAAGTGGTGATCCACTGAACATGGGATCGCGACGCACTATTGGGTCACGACCCGCCAGTTGATAAACAAGGATTTAAAGGATTGGTGTTTTTCCCATACTGCCCTTGAAGTTCCATTGAAAGGACCCTCGCCCTTCTTTACTTGAAATCCAATGTAGATTATTCCGAGCTTTGTGAATTACCGGGGAAATTTTGGTGGGATATTCCTGCAGGTGAAAAAGCTTTTCGGGATCATAAACCTTTAAACTCTGTAGAGGGTCCTCTTCACTCAATGAGCATGAAACAAAAGTAACTGGGGAAGCTGGGAATGTCCGCCGAAGGGCTAAACTACTAATAACAAAACAGGAGGGGGAAACAAGGGGACCTACCAAAACAGGCTGTTTTATGGTGGCAGTACATAGTGTGTCAAGCATAACAAATGGCAAACGCACTCATCAACTTATAACCAGCTTTGCAGCAAGCTGCACACGAAATGGGCTTTATACAGCGTTCCATCTGTGTAGTGCGGTCCTAACTCTAAACTATTAGAGTCTCCATCTTGAAGCACCTGTAACAAAAGATAAAATTGGGTGCAGGTTCACCAGGAGGAAGCCCAACCCTCTTAAGGGCACAGGGACGCGCAAGGGACCCCGCACATCACAACGGCAGCTGAGACCTTTGTTTTTAACTTTAGCGGTTAGACAGGTTTTTTTGCATGCTGGCTGGTGAGTGTGCTGGGAAGCTTTTTGCTGTAGTACATAGTGTGTGACTGTGGGTACTGTGGGGGGGACATTAGAGTGTAAGCTCCTCTATACAGAGGCTGGTGTGATTGGGTAATCACTGTGTTTGCAATTCTTTGTAGTATAATATTCATTAAAATTATTCAACAAAATTATTTTCCCAATGACATCATACAAAAATGAGAATAATAATTAAATCTCCGGCGTGGACAAGTTCTCCTCTCCGGGATCCGGAATTTGTTATATAATCTCTGCTGAGATATAGAGATGAAGCAATTATATAATTTAACAATTAAGGAACCGTGTTGCTTTAGAAAACATCTCTCACCTTTGCCGTTGTCCTTCTATTTATATGTAAATGAACATTCTTATGAAAAATATTATATTTTGATATCTGCATGTTTTATATGCAGTATACACTGATGTGGCCAGATTATTATGACCACCCCATCAGTACTTGGTTGGGCCATGAGATGACTCCACGAGATGTTGAAAGGTGATGCGAGGAATCTGACACGGCACTGTGGCCCTTCTGTTGTCTTGTACCAGTCTTGCCCCTCCCCCGTTCTGCCCTAACATTGACCAGTCGCTGACGGCCACAATTCGCACGTTCACACCCAGATTTTCGGCTGACAGTCCGGTCTTTAAACACTTTAACAATGAGCCGCTCTTGAACATGTAACGAATTCTGCTGTTTTGCTGATACTCGCTCCATGGCTCCGAGTGCCAACAATCATCCCGCGTTCAAAGGCTGTTACATCGCGTTGTTTCCCCGTATCTTCAGAAACAAATCACGTCTACTGTTGTGGTAAACAACTCGCTTCCCTATTTATAATGGTCTCGCCCTCTAGCAACTTCAGCGCCAAATTATAGCTAATTTGCCTGCAAACGTCAGGTGGTCATAATAATCTGTCCACTCAGTGTATATAATATATTGAAAACATTGATTCCCTTTATATTTGAAAATGTCTTCATTGCTTTTTTCCTCCACATTTCCCTGCGTACCAAGCTGGGCAGTAGAAATAACAGTGAAGGACTAAACATTATCCCAAAAAATGTATGGACTCCTGACCGTCACACCATGAGCTTGCTGGATATCTCATTCCAAAACCATGGCCATTCCTATGGAGTCCACTCTCCTTTGTGGCTATAACGGCCTCCACTCTTCTGGGAAGATGTTCCACAAGACTTTGAAGTGTGTCTGGGGGAGATTTGTGCCCATCTGTAAGGTCAGGAACTAAGTCCGGTAAATTGGTATTCCACTTCATGCCAGAGGTGTTCAGTAGGATTGTGGGTTTTTTTTTTTTTTTTTTCATTTTACCAGAATATTGTGAGCAACTTTATTTGTAAAACTAAGATATGTTTAATTTCATCATTACAAAAAGAGAAGTTATTGGAACTGAAAACAACACGCAAGTGACCATGTTTGAGTTTTCTGGACTATCTGACAATAAAAAACTTGTCCCATTCCTGTTCGTGTTCTTTTTACTGGTGTACATGGTGACCATAGTAGGAAATGTGGGGATGGTAGCCCTTGTCTACGCCTCCTCCAGCCTTCACACCCCGATGTACTTCTTCCTGAGTAGCCTCTCTTTGGTGGACCTTTTTTACTCCTTGGTTGTCACTCCAAATACATTGTATCACTTCCTTTCTCCTAAAAAGTCAATTTCATTTCTTGGTTGTGTCTTCCAACTTTACTTCTTTTGTGCACTGGCAAGCACTGAGACTCTTCTTCTCTCCACCATGTCTTATGACCGCTATGTGGCTATCTGCCACCCTCTCCACTACTCCTTGACAATGACTAAAAATAAATGTTTTGGTTTGGTGTTCTATCCTTTCATTATTTGTTTCATGCAGTCCATTGTACATACCAGTTGTGTGTTCAGTCTTCCATTCTGTGGATCGAACCTGATTGACCATTTCTACTGTGACATCCCACCGCTGCTCAAGCTGTCCTGCTCCAATTCTCTGCATTGTAACATGGTGACTGGCATCCTCGTGGCAGCCTATGGAATATATACATTGATGACAATCTTCCTCTCGTACACTTTTATATTTCTTTCAATTTTTAAGATGACATCAGCTAAGGGCAGGCAGAAGGCCTTCAGCACATGCTCCTCACATATTATTTGTGTCTTGTCCTTCTTCACAGCTGTTTTCTTCACCTATCTTCGTCCTCATTCAGAAGTCTTTGAGATACAAAACAAAGTGACCTCTGTCTTCTTCACAGTAGTGACTCCAATGCTGAATCCTCTTATCTACGGCCTGAGGAACCAAGAGGTGAAGCAGATCCTTGCCCGAGCAATACAAAAATAATGCTGATGTGGAATTAATACACTTTCTTTGTAAAGTTCCTTGCTGTAAACTCTAACTTTATAAACGACAAGTGTCAGAACATTTTGTTTTCGCAGTCTAAAACCATTCTCACAACTGGTCAGTTTTGGTCAGTTTTGCCCATGTCCACTCTTTGCCTAACGCGCCATGAAGGTAACCACCACCACCCCCTCCAACTTATTACACCAGGCTTTCTTAACCATGGTTCAATGGAACACTAAGGTTTCTCCATAGGTTGCTAATCCTTGAGCAGTGGAGGATTAAGGCCAATGACCAACAATATAAGTGGGCACTTCTCACACACTTCTACATTGGGCTCCTTCTCCATTGACAACCAGTGTTGGGGGGGTTGGTTCAGGGCTATCATGAGTTCGAGATGAATTCTACACGTTTGAGATTCGTGGTCCTAGCATATTTATATTGAATTTTGCTTGGCCAAATTCTTTATAACCATAATGCTCTGCAAGGGCAGCTGGCTTAGAAGGGCCAATGATGCGGGCTTTGTTATGTGTCAAAGTAAAGTCCATGAACCCATTGCACTCTTGTTCTGCCTGATGAAGGGGATCCTGTAACATCGCTTTGAGTGTATCATGTTATGCTACTCAAATGTCAATAAACAGACGTATCTGGCTCACTATCGGAGTGACGATGTCTATATATTCTACTTGTTATGTGTAAACCCCTTCATTATAAAAGAGCAGCCATAATATCAGTAGATTAAAAGCTGCTGAAGCAAAAGGGTAAAGAAAGAGATTAGGGTCCTTTAGGAGACTTTAATTCCGATAGCTAGCTCTTTGGTTGATTTAAGACCAGTGGTCACTTTTGGCTGCTGTCTTGTCAATAGCAACTTTGTTTTTGTGTTTTTTTGCTGCATGGCTTTCCTTACAAAAAGGGACTTCTGTTTCAGGGGGCAGAATATGTGGGGTTTTCATTTATTTTGGGGATGTATTGTTTATTTATTTTATGTTGTTTGGGTCTTTATTAAAAGTGGGCTTTTGTTTCAGAGGGGTACTATTTTGGAGTTTTCATATACTTTGAGGACATATTGGGTTTTATTGTCTGTTGATAGGGCCATTTTTATATTAAAATCCTTTCGGGGGGTTTCTTAATTTTAATTTTATGTCGAGAAGGCTTTTTTTTAAGTTTGTGGTGCTCAAAGTGCAGCATTCACTTGTTACTGACCATCTGTTCTTGGTGCTTCCTTTAGCTCACATCACGCTGCTGCATAGTTTCAAAGAAAAATCAAACTAACCACTATCCCCATAGTAAAAATAAAAGTCAGTCATACACTGGTTGGGCCTATTATCGGGCTATTTTTCTTTGTCGGGTTGTAGATGGCCCTACTAACTACAGTTGACAACCTGAAGAAAAAGTAAGAGTGTTTTTTTGTAAAGTAATTTGTTTTGATTATAAAATCTCTTATTTCAGATTTATAACTTTATCATCTGTAAAATCCCCCAAAAATATCTCCATGAAATTCAAAGGCATCAAATGAAAGTAGAAAACACAGCAACATGTTTTGAACAAAAAACAATTAAGCAAACTTTAAAATAGACTTCTATTTTAGACTTCTGGATTTCTGAGGAAAAAAAGGCCTTCTTTGGCATTGTACTACATCAATGATATATCTAAGAGATGATGATTACTTGTTCCACAAGTAAAGTTGACCGGTCTGACATTTAAAACCATTACAGGTCAATGGGTATCAAAAAACAAGACACAAATGACCATGTTCGAGTTTTCTGGACTAACTAATGATAAGGAACTTGTCCCGTTCCTCTTCGTGTTCTTTTCTTTGGTTTACATGGTGACCGTAGTAGGAAATGTTGGGATTATAGCCCTTGTCTGTGTCTTCTCCAGCCTTCACACTCCGATGTATTACTTCTTGGGTAGCCTCTCTTTGGTAGACCTTTTTTACTCCTCAGTTATCATTCCACATGTGTTGTCTCACTTACTTTCCCCTACAAAATAAAAATTAATTTCTTGATTGCGCCATCCAACTGTACTTATTTTGTGCTCTGGCCAGTACTGAAGAAATCCTTCTCTCCACCATGTCTTATGACCGCTATGTGGCTATCTGCCACCCTCTCCACTACACCTTGATAATGACCAAGAAGAAATGTTTTGCTTTGGTCCTTTGTCCTTCTTTTGTTTGCTTCTTGCAGTCAGTTGTGCAGACCACTTGTGTGTTCAATCTTCCATTCTGTACATCAAACCTTATTGGCCATTTCTACTGTGACATCCCACCACTGCTGAAACTGTCCTGTTCCAGCACTCTTCATTGTGATATGATAACTGGCATCCTTGCTGGGGTTTGGGGAACATATACATTGGTGACAATCCTCCTCTCATATAGCTATATAATTTCTTCCGTTTTGAAGATGACATCCATTAAGGGCAGGCAGAAGGCCTTCAGTACGTGCTCCTCACATATTATTTGTGTCTCAACTTTCTTTGCAGCTGTCTTCTACACCTATCTTTATCCTCATTCTGGAGCCTTTAATACACAAAACAAAATAGCCTCTGTTTTCTTTACAGCAGTGACTCCCATGCTGAATCCTCTTATCTACAGCCTGAGGAACTAAGAGGTGAAGCAGGTCCTTGTAGAACGCAATGAAAAAATCTTGCTGACGTGGATAAAATAATCTCCATGAAAAAGTGCTGACGGGGGCTTTAAAAAAAAAAAAGTTTTGCTTCTAGATATACATTGATTCCATTGTTGTAAGCCACCACACTGGACAAGGCAAAGGCAGGTGTGTTATTTAGATGCTCTTCTGTCTAAATCCCTCTGCTTATTTGTACTAGTAAAGGCAGAGGAGCCTCTCAACTAGAAAAGTGGAAGGCACGCGGCGATCCACTTTTGGGTCATGACCCACCAGTTGAGAACCAAAGTCTACAGTATAGAACTCACAAGTAAAAATAAGTATAGAGATGCTCGTCAATAAATGTAGTGCACTGCATAATACTATCAATGAAGTAGCATCTAGAGCTCTCCCTATACAATGACTATTAACATCCTTCTCCCCAGGAGTGCCCTATTACCACTATGTGACTATCTGACATCCTCTCCACTACACCTTGATAATGACCAAGAAGAAATGTTTTGGTTTGGTCTTTTGTTTCCTAGCATTCCACCCAAAAAAAGGGTGGGATGCTAGGAAATAATATTTGATACAAACTTAAAACCAACAATATATGGAGTTACCATATAGATTTTAAAAAAAGGAAATGATGAACAGACAACAAAGTGAGAAATGAATGAGAAGGGGATATGATCTGACGGCTGGCCCCGCCCAGTTGTAATGACAGATCAGCGTCCCCAAATTAAACAATAACAACTGGGTGGAGTTGGCCATGACGTCACGGCTAGCTCTGCCCAGTTGTTATTCATTGGCCGAGACCTGCTACAAGACTCTAGCAGGTGCCGGCAAATAGGAAACAGTTGGGCGGAGCCGGCTGTCACTGCTAGCGCCACCCAATTTTTGTTTTCTTTTTTAAAATATCTTTATTTATTTTTGAATTCTGAATTTGAATATAACCTTTTTTTCTACTATTTTCACTATTTTCTATTTTGCTCGGTACCTCGGGGGTACTGAGACGAATAGCCGAGCCAAATGCTGGCATTCGGCTATTCACTCACTGCCGTTCGTCCCCTATGTGAATAAGTGCGAACGGCAGCGAGTGAGCTGCCGGAGCTTCGGCTCAGCTGATCCAGATGTTGGATCGGCTGAGTTGAAGTCTTTCTGCATGAGCATGCCTACTGTTCGATGAATCAGAGCAGTGACCCATCTTCTCTCCCTCCCTTCGTACATCTCAATATGAAGTTTCAATTAGAGATAGAGACAATGTCTGCCATGCTGTCTGGTCAGAAGCTCTGTGCTCCGTGTCATTGGTGCAACTTGTAGCAAATGTGTAATTGTCACTCCAGCTATTGCATCAATATCGGGCTCCTACAAGAGCATCAAAAAATATATTTTACGCTTTTGCCTAATAGCTGCTCGGGTTTCCATTTCCAGAAGATGGAAGTCTGCTGAACCCCCCTCCTCTGTCTGCCTGGGCATCTGTCTTATGTTTAGAGGGTTTCCTTGCAGAGGATAAAGGCCATGAAGATGTCAATAGTCGGATTTGGTCTGGCTGGATGATGTACAGCGAGTTGGACAGCTGCAAATTCCAACTGGAACGGACCCCCTCTTGACAAGGTTCACCATGTTCTACCGTTAGGCCCCAGGTATCTTTCCCTTAAAGTTTTG
>NW_017306684.1:208660-215960 GCF_000935625.1 Nanorana parkeri | reverse complement strand
CTTACTCCATCTTTTTATCTCTTCTCTCTTTCACTTTTCCTTGTCTCCATTCGCTCCCCAATTGTTCCTCTCCATTTCCCTGTCCCATGAAGCTCCTCCTCATCTCCTACAGCGATCTTCAAGTTTGAGGATTGACGCTTCGCTTGCTGAAGATCGGACATGTGATCCTACTACTTTGTTATCAACTTCAATCCACTTCACGTTCTCTAACTGTGTTTGCTTGTAATGTTTGTTCTTATTGTACCTGGTTTCATTCTCAATTTAAAAAAATCTTGTTTGCCGAAATGTGTGAGTGATTGTAAAGTAACATTTATATATAAATAGTAAAAGAAATATTCAATATCAGTATAGAAATAAAATGTATACAGATAAAGTTATTTAGGATCCTCCCCCGATCTCCTCTGCTTCCCCATCAACACAATATCTGCTTCCCAGGATGCTCTATTATCAATAAAAACCTGCAGGACTTGTGACACTCCATTGTCCCATGTACTTTGATAAACATAGACCTGAATGATTTAGAGGAGCTTCATTATTCATTTATTCATTTTAAAATTGTTATTTTTGGCTGGAATTCTGCATTAAAGGAGAACTATGGGGAGATTCATCTTCCCCGAACCGATACACGCCACCAAACTGACACCTGATGGGCCGCAACACACCCCGCAAAACAGGCACGAGACCGAAAGCCTCGGGCTCTGCCACCACACAGCGGATTCCGCCGTTCTTCCAGCGGTCTCCAGACCCAACACAGGAATCCAAGATGGCCGCCGGATCCCCTAGTGGAGCTCCGTCCTCATCGCCACGTGAGTCTTTGCCATCAGCTCACACATCCTCACCCGGTGACCCCCCCGGGTCGGACATAGATGAGGATATGGACGGGGATATGCTTCCCCCTGCTCTCAAGGGTTGCCTCCAACTATTACCCACTAAAAGTGACATTGAGGCCCTCTTTGCCAAACTGGAGTCCACCCACAAGGCCGACATGAGAGAGATCCGTGAGGGCCTGCAGTCCTTCCACTCCCGCCTGGATGTTATGGAATCCACTCTCCCCCCCATTGCCTCTGCTGTGGAGGAACTCCGCTCAGTGGTCATTGCCCAACATTCCCACATTGCTGACCTTTATACTCACCTGGATGACCTGGAGGACCATAGCCGCCGCAATAACATCAGGATACGTGGCCTACCTGAAGCTACGGGTGACTCCGACCTCCTAGCCTCCGTTATAGGGATCTTCAACACTATCCTAAATAAACCAGTGACTGATCATATCGAAATTGATAGAGTTCATCGCACCCCAGGATTTCGGAGGCCCAACAACACACAGCCCCGGGACGTACTCTGCAGAGTACACTTCTTTGGCCTAAAATCTGAAATCCTGACTAAAGCCCAATCTGCCGAGTCCCTGGATTTTGATGGCACCCACATATCTCTGTTCCCGGACCTCTCCAGGTGCACCCTAGCCAAGCGTAGGGCCCTACGCCCCTTGACCAAAGTCCTGCAGGAAGCCAATATATCATACCACTGGGGATATCCTTTTAGTCTCTCGGCTAAACATAACGGACGTTTCCATACCCTCCACTCGCTCTCAGACGTGGAAAGCTTTAGTGCGGCCATGGGAATCACGACACCCGCCCTGGGTCAATGGCTGGACCCAGGTCTTCACCTCCAGTCATTCTCGCCACCCGCCCTGGAATGGGAAACGGTCACCTCAAGGCCCCGCGGAGACCGCAGACCCACGCCTTCCTCATCTCCTCCTTGATTTACCCACAGGTGACTACACCCCATCCTTGGATCTTTCATGCGACCAGATGTACCACACCCTGGATCGTAGTTCGCCTTCCTATACAACCTCTCCTCTGTTGCCTTATCGGATGCTGCCTGATGTTCCTGCCATCGACCTGTCCCTTGACCTCGATCATCCTTTTACACACTTCAGCATCCACCGAGACTGCAGGCCGGGTATCCCCCACCGAACTCTTTGGTGCCCCGCTGACCCTTTACCCATGAACACAGGCAATCTGTTGTTGGATACACCTGTCGTTATCCACCGTATGGTCTGATTTGTTTTTACCATTACAGTGGTAGTACCATCTACCATCTCCCAGATGCCTTCCCGGAGGATGCCTGATGTCCCTACCATCGAATTGTTCTATGCCTTGGGTCATTCTTCTACATACCTCAACCCACGCTGAGACTGCACACCGTGTACCGCCTGCTGGACTCCGTGGTGACCCGCTGATCCTCCTCCAATGGACACAGGTTTTTCCCTCTAACCCCTTTTTCCCCCTTTTACTTTTCCTATACACGGTAACACGCTACATTTTACATCATCATCCATATGGTTTAAATTGTTTTTGGTAAATGCAATTGTCATATCTCCAATATGTTATGGTAGGCTACATTGCTTGTTAGATCCTTTTTAATTTTGATTGTATGTGTATCGGTTCCTCCTCCTCACTCACGCTGTCCTGGTGTGATCCGACACAACTCGGGTCGACGAGGACACTCAACTATGTTTACCCCCATACGTTTTGTTCACCGTGACCATCCCTGGATTTTGGGACTCGCAGTGCACACGTTTAGGGATTTCTCCCTTATGTTAGTTGAAATGCGATTGTATTGTTTACTTTTTTTTTTCTCCTTTCTACCTGCACTCCTTCTCTGCCCTTCTCTCCCACTAATGGCTTTCCTGCTCTTACCCTCTTTTCCCTTATCCTCTCTCTTCTCTTCGTCCCCCTCCTGGAGCATGTCTGGGAGCATGCATTCATGCTTGTCTTTTTGCTCTTGCCCGCCCTTACCAATGCCATGGCGTCACTGACCTTTTGTTCCCTGAATGTACAGGGATTTAATAGCCCATCCAAAAGATCCCAATTATTATACAATCTCCATAAACAACACTCCCAAGTTCTATTCCTCCAGGAAACGCGTTTTAAATCCGACGCGGTTCCCCGCCTTTCCACTAAATATTACCGTACATGGTACACCACCAATAATCCTGACCGTAAAACCAGAGGAGTGGCCATTGGCCTTCATAACTCCCTCCCAGTAGAGGTCACGGACACACTGGTGGACAAGTTTGGGCGCTACATTTTCCTCAGATGCTCACTTTATGGTAAGGTATTCACCCTGGCTAATATATATCTCCCGAACTCGTCACAAGTCCAGACACTCCTTCCCATTCTGACTAAATTAGAATCCTTTACATCTGGTTTTTTGATACTGGGAGGCGACTTCAACTTCGTCTTTGACCCCACTTTGGACTCCTCATCACATAAAACACATGTCTCCTTTTCTGCCATCAACTTGATTAAATCCCGTCTACATCGATTAAAGGTCGTTGACCTATGGAGAACCCTACACCCAACTACAAAAGATAATACTTTTTACTCTCCTGTTCACTGCACCTGCAGCCATATTGATTATTTTTTTACCTCACATTCACTACTTAGTTGGCGCCCTCAGTCTCATATTGGCTCTAAGTTATGGTCAGATCATTTCCCCCTTTTTTTTTACCCTATCTGTACCTGACACATCTAGACGTTTTCCCACCTGGAGATTGAACGAGAGTCTATTACGTAACCCTGTCGTGCTCTCCGATATTCAGAACAGTATAACTTCCTTCCAACTTGTCCACATGCAGGATCCATCCTCCCCTCCTCTTTAGTGGGAGGCTCTGAAATGTGTCTTGGGAGGCATCCTAATTAAGCATGGGGCCCGTCACAAAAAAGCTAAATCACAACAAATCACGTCTCTCCTTTCGGACATTCGTGATCTGGAGCGAAAGCATAAATCTAACCCCGATCCTGTGACCCTCCAGAAGTTGGCGGATACTTGCTCCGAACTCATGCGGATTATATCCCTTTCCCACGTGCGATATCGAGATGCCACTCTCCGCACCTTTCACGAATTTGGGGACAAGTGTGGACGGCTATTGGCTAGATCAGGCAAGTGTAGACAAGCACGCACCTTTATACCCAAAATCACCTGTCCTTTACAAGGCCGGGCCACCACCTCTGAACAAATAGCCAAAGCATTCCACCACTACTACTCCTCTTTATACAACATTACACCCGATTCCCCCCCTGGACCCTCACTAGAAGACATCAGTGCATATATTTCCTCTACCGGCTTACCTACATTATCGGAATCTTCTATTGCCTCTCTCTCCGAACCCTTCACCTTACTGTAAAGCACTGGGACCATTGTTTCCCTACCCTCAGGTAAAAGCCCGGGCCCGTAGGGTTATACGTCGCCTTTCTATACTCAACTCCGAGACTCTGTATCACCTATTTTGTTATCCACCTTCAACGCAATATCTGATTCCTGCCCCTTCACCCCTCAATCTCAAGAGGCCCACATTACTGTCATCCCAAAAGAACATAAAGACCCATCGAACTGCGGCACTTATTGACCGATTTCCCTCATCAATATTGACTTAAAAATCTACGCAAAAATAATAGCCAACCGACTCAAATCAGCTATCCCTTCCCTGATACACCTGGATCAGGTAGGCTTTGTACCCAATAGAGAGGCCAGAGACAACACCATAAAATCTCTAACACTTATGTCCTGGGCAAAGAAACAAAACATTCCCCTTTGCCTATTATCTATTGATGCAGAAAAGGCCTTTGATCGCCTAAGCTGGCCCTTCCTCTTCAAGACCCTTACTCAGATTGGCCTTCCCAGAACATTACTTGCTAAAATCGCGGCCTTATATGATAAGCCCTCGACACGGATCAAAGTTATCCTCTCTGACCCTATCCAAGTGCATAATGGCACACGTCAGGGTTGCCCAGTCTCCCCATTTCTATACATACTGGCTATGGAACATCTGGCGATAGCAATTAGAAATAACCCCCTTATCAGAGGAGTGACTCTAGGTCCCCGAGAATACAAATTGGGCCTGTTTGCGGACGACCTCCTGTTATACATATCCAACCCTCGTGATGCCTTTCCCGCTCTACTACGGGAATTTCAAATTTTTGGCACGCTAAGTAACTTTAAGGTGAACGCACACAAGTCTGAAGCTCTGAATGTCACGTTGGACCAGCGGGAGGTTGCCCGGATACAGTCCTCATATCCCTTCCAATGGCAGACACAAGCCCTGAAATATCTAGGTGTTCTCTTACCCTCCAACCTCGACCTTCTTTATGATTTGAACTATAAACCACTGTTATCCTCTATCTCCCAAAAACTCAAAACCTGGCTTACAAAGTCCCACTCGTGGTTTGGCCGCATGGCCCTTTACAAAATGGATATCCTACCGAGACTGCTCTATGTGTTCCAGACCGTCCCCATCAATGTGCCTAAATCTTTTTTCCGCTCCCTTAAGCTAGGTTTAACCCACTACATTTGGAAGGGTAGGAGACCGCGTGTTTGATATGACATTCTGACCTGTCCCAAGCGGGATGGAGGTGTTGGTCTTCCGCACGTTGAATACTATTACATGGCCTCACACTTAACGAGAATTTTAGATGCAATTTATAACTCATCCCACAAGGATTGGGTCCAGTTGGAACTATCGTTATTGACGTTGCCGATCTCTTCACTCTGCTGGATCACCCCTTCTTCTAGACCTCGGCAACTTTATCTACCATTTGCGGTGCCCCCTCTTCTCTCTGTTTGGGACGGGTTGGTTATATACAAACACATATCAACACATGACGGACCTATGACCCCTATCCTGCACAATCCTAATTTCCCCCCGGGATGTTCTAGACCCTCCTTCCTCCACTGGTCCACTAGCTCCCGTGCATACTTCTGAAACCCCTGATCTCCCTCACCGTTCCAGACGAAAAACGACCTGGTAACTGGTTGAGCTATTTCCAACTTAGAGACTTTTACCTCATGATCTGCAAACACTCCGACCCACACATAACCCTCACGGCCTTTGAATCAATTTGCGATCAACCCTTTGGCCCCCTAAGCACGATATCTACCCAATACAAACTGATTCTGACCCTCACAGTTGATGCTGCCCCACCTTTCATGCAGGCATGGGAAAGAGACCTTGGCTGCTCCTTCTCTGAGAACGACAAACTCAAAGCCTACTCCCTGACCCACAAACTTTCTATGTCCAGCTCAACTCAGGAATGCAGCTACAAATTACTCACTAGATGTTATAGAAACCCGTACCTTCTCCACAAATTTTCCCCTACTATTCCTGATACTTGTTGGCGTTGCAACTTGGCAGTGGGGACTATGCTGCATGTCTGGTGGGACTGTGTCAAACTACAACCCTTCTGGACCACAGTGTTCGACACATATCACAAGGTGACGGCAAGTGACCCACCACGCACCCCTCAGGCTGCGCTTCTCTCTATTCTCCCAAGATCTTTTAAATCCATTAAAATAGACCTTTTACGATACTTGCTTACTGCAGCCAGGATCCTCATCCCCAGACACTGGAACACTAATATTGTGCCATCAACCAAAGAATGGGTCGCGAAACTTAATAAGATCATGCATATGGAGGAACTGACTGCCCAACTATATGACCAATACCCTCAATTTGCAGCCATTTGGACGCCTTGGATCCTCCAAGCAGACACATGCCTAGCTCCCACCTTTCATGCAGGCATGGGAAAGAGACCTTGGCTGCTCCTTCTCTGAGAACGACAAACTCAAAGCCTACTCCCTGACCCAC
The DNA here is from genome assembly GCF_000935625.1 of Nanorana parkeri. Taxonomy (NCBI): domain Eukaryota; kingdom Metazoa; phylum Chordata; class Amphibia; order Anura; family Dicroglossidae; genus Nanorana; species Nanorana parkeri. Next base: position 209,311 of record NW_017306684.1, on the reverse strand, counting down.
AAACTTTCTATGTCCAGCTCAACTCAGGAATGCAGCTACAAATTACTCACTAGATGGTATAGAAGCCGGTACCTTCTCCACAAATTTTCCCCTACTATTCCTGATACTTGTTGGCGTTGCAACTTGGCAGTGGGGACTATGCTGCATGTCTGGTGGGACTGTGTCAAACTACAACCCTTCTGGACCACAGTGTTCGACACATATCACAAGGTGACGGCAAGTGACCCACCACGCACCCCTCAGGCTGCGCTTCTCTCTATTCTCCCAAGATCTTTTAAATCCATTAAAATAGACCTTTTACGATACTTGCTTACTGCAGCCAGGATCCTCATCCCCAGACACTGGAACACTAATATTGTGCCATCAACCAAAGAATGGGTCGCGAAACTTAATAAGATCATGCATATGGAGGAACTGACTGCCCAACTATATGACCAATACCCTCAATTTGCAGCCATTTGGACGCCTTGGATCCTCCAAGCAGACACATGCCTAGCCTAATTTTGCCCACACTATCCTTCCCACCCCTGGCGATCAGGACCGGACCTCTTGGTACCCAGTGGGACTTGCTACCTCCCAGACATGCTCCCTCCTACCCAATACTCCCATCTATACTCATCCCTCTGCTCTCCCCCCCCCCCCATCTTCTCT
>NW_017306684.1:203104-207557 GCF_000935625.1 Nanorana parkeri | reverse complement strand
CCCCCCCTCTTCTTTTTTCTCTCCCTTCTCTCCTCATTTCTCCTTCTTCACTCATCTTGGTTACTCTCCTCCACTTTTAATGACCCCAGGCGCTCATGAAACTACTGGAATTATTTCATTTCATGCACATGAGGAGACACTCTGACTGACCTTAACAAATCGGCTAAAGCCATACCAACAAGAGTATATACGTGTCATTGATGTTATTATCTTCTATTCGACTCATCCATCCCAGTATGCTTGTGTACATAACATACGATTCAGCTACGATTGGTTGATTTGAGAACGTATCAAGCCGCATGTGCCTTCTACCTCCACTTATGGCTATGCCCCCCCTATGATGCCCTGGGATGTCTTTATTTTGCACTATAATCTACCGAATAGAGCCTTTTTTCCTGTAAAATGGTTTCATATCTTGGTTCTGTATTTTTGTATTTTTGTTTTGTATTGTCTTATTTCTGTAACTTGTGAAAACGAAAGCTTAAGACAAGAGTTTTGTCTAATAAACTTTAATCTTTAAAAAAGGAGTACTATGGGGTCAGGGCTTTTCCCCATAGTTCTCCCCAGGGTCACGGGAGGACACAAACTAGCGTTGTCCCGTGACCCAAAGCTCAGTAAACCTGGGAACTATAGGCCGGTCAGTCTAACATCGGTAGTTTGTAAAATGCTAGAGGGCATAATAAAGGATTATCTGGTAGAATTTGTTCAGGAAAACGGGATAGTTAATGACAATCAGCATGGGTTCAGGAAAGACCGTTCCTGCCTAACTAACTTGCTAACTTTTTATGAGGGGGTGAGTAGAGATATGGATGGAGGGAGGCCGGTAGATGTGGTATATCTGGATTTCTCAAAGGCTTTTGATACGGTACCACACAAACGCTTGCTACACAAGCTGAGGGCTATGGGCATAGATGAGGTGGTGTGTACGTGGATAGAGAACTGGCTACGGGAACGTGTCCAGAGGGTATCTGTAAATGGCACCTTTTTGTAATATACAGGGGTACAGGTAATATACAGGGGTACAGGTAATATACAGGGGTACAGGTAATATACAGGGTTACAGGTAATATACAGGGGTACAAGTAATATACAGGGGTACAAGTAATATACAGGGGTACAAGTACTCATAAGAATTAAATCCTAATAGGTTGGACTTGATGGACTAATGTCTTTATTCAACCTCAAATACTATGTAACTATGTAACCTAGGTCTGATATAATGTATATATACTGTGTGTGGAAAGATGGAGAGAGGGAGAGAAATAGATAGATAGATAGATAGATAGATAGATAGATAGATAGATAGATAGATAGATACTGTACATACATACATACAGAGATAGATAGCTTTGGGAAGCAGCAGCTAGGGTATTGTGGATTATTTGGGTACCCCTGGGGTTGGTGTAGCACTGTCTGGGAAGCCGTGCCTTAGGGTAAAGGAGAATTCTCCTCCCTGGGTACCGTGTATAATATATAAGACTCTCATTCTTTTATTCCTCAGAATTGAGGCGGTGAGCTGATCTCCGGTGTGAAGACAATTGATCTTTCATAGAACAATGTCTCCTGTATTTCTCTAATAAGTATTATTCTTTCTGTATTTCCTTTATAAAAGGGATTATTTTACCATTATATATTCAAATCCGGGACACAAATCTAATCACTGAAATGTGTGCGCGCCGTTCTCTTTACCAACAAGTCTTCTCTAAGTTTTATTAATTTCTTTTTATTATTCGCACAGATTTAGATCCTAAAATCCGGTTCCTTTCTAGATTCAGAGATATATCCGAATCCTAAAATAACATCTCAGAATAAGGTTTGTAATACTGAGGCTCCAATAATCCATGACGGTGGGCTTCTTCCTCTTCTTCCCATCCTTTATTCCAAACATTTTATAAACTATGTTCCAAGAGAACAAAACATTGTACAGTGTAGCCAGTTATAAAAAATACAACATTTACTCCGAGTTCTCCGGTCTTGGATATCAAATTTTCCTTTTAACAAACATGTTCTTCAGATCTGCTCCCGTGTTATTTCCTTTTTGCTTGTCATTTTTCAATAATGATGTCTCATTCCAACGTTGTGCAATCCGACTTAAAGCAGACCTAGATAACATTTACCTTGCTTTTTTCTATTACATATTATATACATAATATACATATATAAATTTTTTTTTTCGAATACAGTCTTCATCCTTTTTTCTTTTATTTCAGTGTTGCTAATCTCTCCTGCCGACTCTCGTGTCTGCAGGTACTCCAGTTACAGCTACACACCATTGCTGGATTGGCTTTCTGATGGTGAACCATGCCTGAGCGAAGTGTGTTGGTGAGGCCGCTTGTGGTCTCCATTAGAAGCCCATGTGGCAGGGTGACAACACAGGAGCACACTTGGTAGACAGAGCGTTGTCACCCTAGTAGAGGAAGTGCCAGCACAAGGACCTTCGTAGCAGGAACATAAAGAAGTGTTTCAATAAAAGCTTCTGAAATAAATCGATTGAAAATATCTTTAGAATTTACATTAACATGTCAAAGATTGCATGAGATTTTAGTGATTGAGTTTACATCTACTTCACACCTTCCTCTTTCTAACACCTGAAACAAAATTATTATTTTTTTCTAATTATTATTATACATTATTATAATACAGGATTTATATAACGCCAACATTTTGTGCAGCGCTTTACAATATAAGGAAGACATTACAATCACAATACAATTCAAGACAAGATGGTAAGGAGGGCCCTGCCCCTGAGGGCTTACAGTCTAAAAGGGAGGGGGAAATGATACATGAGGAGGGAGCTGTGTGGGGATGAATTGTTTGAGAAAGTGATAGTTCAGTGGTTAGGTTGAGGTGGGATAGGCTTCCCTGAATGTATCCCAAATATCCTAATTATCCCAAGTTTGTAATAAACTAATAATAAGAGAAATTTAGAACTCACAGTTTGGGGGATCAGGAGGGAATCTTCCAGATTGGAGCAAATTGGGCCACGCTTCCTAAGGGGTATTTGCCTTCCTGAGAGTTAAATAATAGTTCTGAGGATTCAGGTTTTTTTATTCATTTATTTTTGTGTTTTTGTTCAAGTGAAGCACTTCTCCGTATTCTGAACAGTAAAAGCACTTTCACCAGTATATGTGTGTATATATATATATATATGTATGTATGTACACTGAGTGGCCAGATTATTATGACCACCCCATCAGTACTTCGTTGGGCCGCCTCGTGACTCCACGAGATGGTGAGAGGTGATGCGAGGAATCTGACACGGCGCTGTTACCCTTCTGTTGTCTTGTACCAGTCTTGCCCCTCCCCCGTTCTGCCCTAACATTGACTAGTCGCTGACGGCCACAATTCGCATGTTCAGACCCAGATTTTCCGCTGACAGTCCGGTCTTTAAACACTTTAACAATGAGCCGCTCTTGAACATGTAACGAATTCTGCTGTTTTGCTGATACTCGCTCCATGGCTCCGAGCGCCAACAATCATCCCGCGTTCCAAGGCTGTTACATCGCGTTGTTTCCCCGTATCTTCAGAAACAAATCACTTCTACTGTCGTGGTAACCAACCCGCTTCCCTATTTATAATGGTCTGGCCCTCTAGCAACTTCAGCGCCAAATTATAGCTAATTTGCCTGCGAACGTCAGGTGGTCATAATAAACTGGCCACTCAGTGTATATGTGTATGTACTGTATATAGATATATAGATATATATCTTAGGACAAACAAGACTCCTGATGATATTATCTTGCAAAAGTTAGAAAACTGTTTTAATTCTAAGCAATCCATAGACTAAAATCATAACAAAATTTAAAAAAAAAAGAACTTTTTCTTTTACTTTGTGCAGTTTTTAGTTTTTTTTAAAAAATGCCAATTTAATTCTTTAATTTACCCTTTTAAAATTACAGTAAAATTATGATTTTGGCCCGGAGCATTGCAAAGTTATTTACAGATTAAATAAAGTTGTTGTTTTTTTTTGTTTTTTTTATAAATGTACACCTTAAAATGTATGTAACGTTTTTAGTTTTGAATGAATGAATGAATGATAATGATGATGATGATGAGGATGATGAGGATGATGATGATGAGGATGATGATGATGATGATGATTACTATTTTGTCTATAATTGTTTTTTCTTTATCATCAAGTATTTTGATGTATAAAATGTTTGGAAGTGATGGCAACATCAGCAATAAACTTTTTACAGTAAAATGTCTGTGAAGGTTCTCATTCATCCAGGTCACATGGTATATCTGTAAAAAATAAGTCAAGGCAACTGGACCTGCTGTATTTTTCTTGAAGATGTTTCACTTGTCATCCGACCAGCTTTCTCAGTTCAGAATGAATTGTACAAAACATTCTCTGGGAATAAATATGGTGAAAAAAAGACTTGTGAAAGAGGCCATTTATTTAAAAATGGAGAAGCCGAGCTTGAATAGAGGTGGTGGGGGAGTGGGGGGG
>NW_017306684.1:200456-203007 GCF_000935625.1 Nanorana parkeri | reverse complement strand
GGGGGTGAGACATCTATTGTCTGCTACATACAATGCTGTTTAAACTCCTCTCTCTGGGCAGGTTAATAACACCTCCTAGCTCCAATTATGCAATTAACAACACCTGGGTGTGATTAACAGATGATGTGGATTGGAGCGACATTCACCATATCTATTCCCAGATAATTTTTCTACAAGTCATTCTGAATTGAGGAAGACGGTTGGATGACCAGCGAAACGTCTTCAAGAAAAATACAGCGAGTCCAGTTGCCTTGACTAATTTTTTTTACAGTAAACTCCCTAACAAGGACTAGAGGCCACCACCTAAAACTGGTGGAGAAAAGATTTAACCACAAGGGGCGTAGGGGATTCTTTTCAGTCACAGCGGTTACATTTTTGGAACTCGTTGCCACAAGCAGTGGTATCTGTAGAGAGTATTGAATCATTCGAAAAGCATTTATTTGCCTTCCACAGAGACCGTAACATTCAGGGGTACGGGTACACCTAAAGCTAAGGCACAGGGACTCGTACACACACACATGCACAATCACACACAGACACACAGAGGCTGAACTTGATGGACCTGTGTCTTTATTCAACCTCTAATACTATGTAACTATGTAACTCCCGGGGCTCACATGGATCGTGTGTCTCCAGAATGATCTGTCTTCTGTTTGGGTCTCAGGCCATTGCAGTGTATGTTCATACTTTCTGTGACTCTATCCATCCACCATGTTGCTGGTCATCCTCTCATTCCTCTCATTCAAGCATAACTGTCTTTGTCAGAGCGGGCCCGGGTTTGGCCTTGGCAGGAGAGTTTTAGAGGCTATCGCAGGCCTACACTTTATACCTACAGATGTTTCTTTCTTGGTTTCGATAACATAATTCTCCTCCGGGACATCTTTTTACGAGTGTAACCATAGAAAACTTGTGTAATCTTCATGTATACTATTAGAAAAAGTGAAGGAGATGTTTATTTCTATCGTTACAGAGCGAAAGAACAGATGAATCTAAAAAACAAGACTCTAGTGACCGTGTTTAGGTTTTCTGGTCTATCTGATGATAAGGAACTTGCCCCATTCCTCTTCATGTTCTTTTCACTGGTTTACATGGTTACTATATGTGGAAATGTTGGGATTATGTCCATGGTTTACATCTCGCCCAGCCTCCACACTCCCATGTACTACTTCTTGAGCTACCTCTCTATGGTGGACATCTGCTACTCTTCAATCATTGCTCCTGAAATGTTGTCCGACCTCCTGTCTGAGAAGAAACTAATCACTTTCATGGCTTGCGCCTTCCAGTTCTACTTCTTTGCTGCAATGATAGGGACGGAGGTCCTTGTCCTGTCCATCATGGCGTATGACCGATATGTCGCGATCTGCCGCCCTCTCCATTATGTCTTAACAATGACTAAGAAGAAATGTCTCTATCTTGTCCTTTTTACCTTCTCCAGTGGATTTCTGCACTCAGTCGCACAGACCAGCAGTCTGTTCAGTCTTGAGTATTGTGACTCCAACCTCATAGACCACTTCTACTGCGACATCCCTCCACTGGTCAGGTTGTCCTGTTCCGACACCCGCACCTGCAACATCGTCACCCTTTTCTTTATGTGTCTTTTCAGCTTAAGTTCAATGACAATCATCCTGGTCTCCTACGCCCTCATCATCTCTTCCATCTTACGGATAAGCTCAGCGGCTGGCAGGAGAAAAGCTTTTAGCACCTGCTCCTCCCATCTCATGTGTGCGTCCATCTTCTATGCAACGATTTATCTCACTTACTTACCTTCATCTGGCATCACACTTAAGAAGCAAGACAAGGTGGCCTCTGTCTTCTACGCGGTGGTCACTCCAATGCTGAATCCTCTTATCTACAGCTTGAGAAACCAAGAGATGAAAAAGGTCATCATCCAACAAATGCAGAAGGTTCACAATAAACATACATGATCTATCCTATGATATATGTGATACCTATACCACTCAATCTCACCTGGTCTAAGATACAGGCCCGGTTCCCCCACAAGGCCACCGAGGCCCGGCCTCGGGGCGGCAGGGCGCAGAGGGGCGGCAGCGGTGTCCTTGTGTGGAAGTTGCCCTCTCTACATTCAGTCCTGCTTTGTACAAGCCGAGCTAAATGTAGAGTGAGGCAGACGATTTTTCCTTTACATGTGAAATCGGCGATGTCGCCGAGATCACATGTAAACAGTGTGCAGCCTCCTCCCCCTCCCCCCTGCACTCACCTCTCTCCTTTGGTTCCGTCCTCCGGGCTCCGACGCCGAGTCTCTCACTGCAGTGAGCGGCCGGGTTAAAAGTAACCCTGCCGCTCCGTGTAGACTGTACACAGTGAGAGGGGGAGAGCTGTGCTGTGCTGCGCTGTGCTGCGCTGTGCCGTGCTGTGCTCTTCCCCCCTCACCTGTCACAGGAGTTCCCCCACAGTGTTGTGCTAGAACTCCTGTATTGTAGGTGGCAGGGTCAATAAAGAGAACCTGTCACCTCCAATTGCTATCACACAGGGGATTGTTTCCTGCTATGTGATAGCAATAAAGTTAGGTGGAAAAAAAATTACATTGATT
>NW_017306684.1:197269-199952 GCF_000935625.1 Nanorana parkeri | reverse complement strand
GGGGGTGAGACATCTATTGTCTGCTACATACAATGCTGTTTTAACTCCTCTCTCTGGGCAGGTTAATAACACCTCCTAGCTCCAATTATGCAATTAACAACACCTGGGTGTGATTAACAGATGATGTGGATTGGAGCGACATTCACCATATCTATTCCCAGATAATTTTTCTACAAGTCATTCTGAATTGAGGAAGACGGTTGGATGACCAGCGAAACGTCTTCAAGAAAAATACAGCGAGTCCAGTTGCCTTGACTAATTTTTTTTACAGTAAACTCCCTAACAAGGACTAGAGGCCACCACCTAAAACTGGTGGAGAAAAGATTTAACCACAAGGGGCGTAGGGGATTCTTTTCAGTCACAGCGGTTACATTTTTGGAACTCGTTGCCACAAGCAGTGGTATCTGTAGAGAGTATTGAATCATTCGAAAAGCATTTATTTGCCTTCCACAGAGACCGTAACATTCAGGGGTACGGGTACACCTAAAGCTAAGGCACAGGGACTCGTACACACACACATGCACAATCACACACAGACACACAGAGGCTGAACTTGATGGACCTGTGTCTTTATTCAACCTCTAATACTATGTAACTATGTAACTCCCGGGGCTCACATGGATCGTGTGTCTCCAGAATGATCTGTCTTCTGTTTGGGTCTCAGGCCATTGCAGTGTATGTTCATACTTTCTGTGACTCTATCCATCCACCATGTTGCTGGTCATCCTCTCATTCCTCTCATTCAAGCATAACTGTCTTTGTCAGAGCGGGCCCGGGTTTGGCCTTGGCAGGAGAGTTTTAGAGGCTATCGCAGGCCTACACTTTATACCTACAGATGTTTCTTTCTTGGTTTCGATAACATAATTCTCCTCCGGGACATCTTTTTACGAGTGTAACCATAGAAAACTTGTGTAATCTTCATGTATACTATTAGAAAAAGTGAAGGAGATGTTTATTTCTATCGTTACAGAGCGAAAGAACAGATGAATCTAAAAAACAAGACTCTAGTGACCGTGTTTAGGTTTTCTGGTCTATCTGATGATAAGGAACTTGCCCCATTCCTCTTCATGTTCTTTTCACTGGTTTACATGGTTACTATATGTGGAAATGTTGGGATTATGTCCATGGTTTACATCTCGCCCAGCCTCCACACTCCCATGTACTACTTCTTGAGCTACCTCTCTATGGTGGACATCTGCTACTCTTCAATCATTGCTCCTGAAATGTTGTCCGACCTCCTGTCTGAGAAGAAACTAATCACTTTCATGGCTTGCGCCTTCCAGTTCTACTTCTTTGCTGCAATGATAGGGACGGAGGTCCTTGTCCTGTCCATCATGGCGTATGACCGATATGTCGCGATCTGCCGCCCTCTCCATTATGTCTTAACAATGACTAAGAAGAAATGTCTCTATCTTGTCCTTTTTACCTTCTCCAGTGGATTTCTGCACTCAGTCGCACAGACCAGCAGTCTGTTCAGTCTTGAGTATTGTGACTCCAACCTCATAGACCACTTCTACTGCGACATCCCTCCACTGGTCAGGTTGTCCTGTTCCGACACCCGCACCTGCAACATCGTCACCCTTTTCTTTATGTGTCTTTTCAGCTTAAGTTCAATGACAATCATCCTGGTCTCCTACGCCCTCATCATCTCTTCCATCTTACGGATAAGCTCAGCGGCTGGCAGGAGAAAAGCTTTTAGCACCTGCTCCTCCCATCTCATGTGTGCGTCCATCTTCTATGCAACGATTTATCTCACTTACTTACCTTCATCTGGCATCACACTTAAGAAGCAAGACAAGGTGGCCTCTGTCTTCTACGCGGTGGTCACTCCAATGCTGAATCCTCTTATCTACAGCTTGAGAAACCAAGAGATGAAAAAGGTCATCATCCAACAAATGCAGAAGGTTCACAATAAACATACATGATCTATCCTATGATATATGTGATACCTATACCACTCAATCTCACCTGGTCTAAGATACAGGCCCGGTTCCCCCACAAGGCCACCGAGGCCCGGCCTCGGGGCGGCAGGGCGCAGAGGGGCGGCAGCGGTGTCCTTGTGTGGAAGTTGCCCTCTCTACATTCAGTCCTGCTTTGTACAAGCCGAGCTAAATGTAGAGTGAGGCAGACGATTTTTCCTTTACGTGTGAAATCGGCGATGTCGCCGAGATCACATGTAAACAGTGTGCAGCCTCCTCCCCCTCCCCCCTGCACTCACCTCTCTCCTTTGGTTCCGTCCTCCGGGCTCCGACGCCGAGTCTCTCACTGCAGTGAGCGGCCGGGTTAAAAGTAACCCTGCCGCTCCGTGTAGACTGTACACAGTGAGAGGGGGAGAGCTGTGCTGTGCTGCGCTGTGCTGCGCTGTGCCGTGCTGTGCTCTTCCCCCCTCACCTGTCACAGGAGTTCCCCCACAGTGTTGTGCTAGAACTCCTGTATTGTAGGTGGCAGGGTCAATAAAGAGAACCTGTCACCTCCAATTGCTATCACACAGGGGATTGTTTCCTGCTATGTGATAGCAATAAAGTTAGGTGGAAAAAAAATTACATTGATTAAAAAAAAAAAAAATGAAATAATTAAATAAAAAGGTGATTAAACAGTAAAAAATAATAATAAACAAGTTATTAAAAATAAGAAAATAATTATAAAAAATAAACAATAATAAGATAAAAAAATTATAACAAAG
>NW_017306684.1:183983-196164 GCF_000935625.1 Nanorana parkeri | reverse complement strand
GGCGGCGAGACTCCGCCCACCGGCTCCGTAGCTCCCACCGCACACTACGGAGCCGGTGGGCGAAGTTCCGCCGCCGGGACACATCACACACGGCGCCCGCAACTTCCCCACAAGGTCACCGCTGCCGCCCCGAGGCCGGGCCTGGTGGGAAATCCGGGCCTGCTTATACCCCGACTCTTGATATCGATTTGCTGGAACAGTTGCTTCTACTGGAAGATTTACACTTTGAGATATCCATTGCAATAAAATCATCTTAAAGGACCTCTAATGCATTCTGATAACTGCATGACTGTATGAAGCAAATACATAATCATTGCCTTAATCATATGAATTCCCATTTTCACATTTCTTTATTTATATTTGTTGAACATGACAGAAGAAGTTCGCCTGAATGTGGCTAGCTACTACCCTGTTTCCCCGAAAATAAGACCTACCCCGAAAATAAGACCTAGTACTATTTTTAGGAATTGCTACAATATAGGACCTACCCCGAAAATAAGACCTACCCCGAAAATAAGACCTAGTACTATTTTTAGGAATTGCTACAATATAGGACCTACCCCGAAAATAAGACCTAGTTGTGCCCATCCCCAGGGCCGGTGGTGGCATAAGGGGGGAACTTGAAGAGCCGCGGGAGAGAATCAGCGGTGCCAACGAAGCCGGCGCTAGAGGAAGCGAGGCGGCAGCGGAGGGAGCAGAGCCGCATAGGCCGATGCCTCCTCTATAGCGCCGGCTCCTGTCACAGGCGGAGTGATACCAAACGCACTCCGCCTGCGAGGAATCGATGGTGAAAGCGCGCTTTGCCCATTCTGGTTACCAAACTGCTCTTTGAAAGGTACGGCGCCCCCGATTGCCCTGATCACCATATTTTTAGCTTTGCCATTTTGAATTATTTAATTTGGATTTGCATTTACTTTGGATTGTTGTACATTAAAAAAAAATAGGACCTACCCTAAAAATAAGACCTAGTGGGTTTTTTTGAGCCCAACAAAATATAAAACAGTGTCTTATTTTCGGGGAAAACATGGTACTTGCTATATTAGTCATATAGATATTATCATGGTAATTGACACATGCTGCAGATGCTATATTTAGGGGGTTATTCACTATAGAGCCGAAAGATCCAGCTGTTGCTTTGGCTGATCCTTCGGCTGGCTTTGGCCGCCCCTGCCCTTCGGTTCAGTCGAACCAAAGGGCTGCTGTACAGGCTATTCACAATGGCCCGGACAGCAGCCGAAGGCAAACAGCGGCTCAGCGGAGCCCAACATGTATGCTTCAGCTCGGCTGAACTGCAGTGACACCCAAAGCATGGAGAAAGGTAGGCCGAAGCCCACAGATCTCCACGCAAATGACAGTGGAGGCTGGGGCGGAGCCAGCCGTGATCTCACGAGTGGCTCCGCCCAGTTGTAATGACAGATCAGCGTCCCCAAATGACCTGGGGACGCTGATCTGTCATTAAACAATAACAACTGGGCGGAGCCGGCCGTGATGTCACAGCCGACTCAGCCCAGTTGTTATTCATTGGCCGGGACCTGCTAGAGGACATCGGCAGGTGCCGACCAATAGGAAACAGTTGGGCGGAGCTAGCTGTCACCACTAGCTCCACCCAATTGTTTTTCTTTTGCCGCCATCTGTCAGAAGCTTCATTATGCAACTGGAGTTCGTCGCGTGCGGTCGGGTCGGCGTGCGTCTTTTTTTTATTATTATTTTTTAATTTTCCTTTTTTTTCACATTTTTCAAATCATTTTTCAACTTTTTTTTTTTCCATTCTCTTCACTTATTTTTTATTCTTCTCGCTACCTTGGAGGTACCGAGCAGAATAGCCGAGCCACATGCCGGCTATTCTGCGGCATTTGGCTATTCACTTACTGCTGTTCAGCCCCCGATCCAGATGTTGCATCGGCTGAGTCGAAATCCTTCTTCACTTTGGCTGACCGAAGGCAGCCGATGTACAGCTCATTTTAGCCGATGTATGGCTGAAGTGTATAGCTGAACAGCGTTCGGTTCACTTCACTTCGGCTCGGTTATTCACCTTCGGCAGCTAAGTAAATAACACCCTTAGTCCGGGCATTTAGGCATCAATGGCCTCCTGGTTATGAAAGGATAATTCAAGACAATGATATGGTAGCTAACACCTTCCAATGAATATGTTTCTCTGACAAAAAGCACGAATATGGATGAGTTTTGGGTTTGCGACTACCCCATAGGTTCACACCGAATCTAGGAGATTCGCGAATCATTAACTTTTGGCTGAAAACTTCAAATGCAAGTTCGCCACCAGAAATGATTAACAACCTAAAATGCAGTGCATGGCCTTTGCCCCTGGTCAGCTGAGTAACAAGAGCCAATCATTTGAAGGAATGGATAACTGAAGGAATGGTGCTGACACTGTCCTTCCTTCTGTAGGGTGGCAAATTTGTCCCCCATGGTCCCTGTGTGTGTTGTAAAGTAGTCACTACGCCAAGCTCGCTCCCGGGATGGACTGCAATCTCAATGCAAATCAGTAAACTAAACATGAGATTGTAGTCCATCCCGGGAGTCAGCTTGGAGTAGTGACTACTTTACAACACACACAGGGACCATGGGGAACAAAAGTAGCCCCCCTCCAGAAGGAAGGACAGTGTCAGCACCAATTCAGAGATGATTGGAGGATCTACAGCCGAGTGATACACAAATAAGGTACATTGTTGTTCATAGTTAAGGTCCTTAAATGTGTTTTTTTAGATTTAATTCCTGAGTTTAGTGTCACTTTAACAAGCATGCGAAGAGAAGAAGACCAGGTGGCAGCCTTCCATTCTGAGAAACAGATGCTTGATGTTGAAAAGCCTATGAAGCACTAACTAATCTTGTGGAGTGTACTTTGACTGGGAAAGCAGGCTGTTCCCTATGGGAATCTTCAGGACAGTGGTGGGAAGTGTCCTTAAAGGAGAACTATGGGGTCAGGGCTTTTCTCCATAGTTCTCCTAAGGGTAACGGGAGTACACAAACCAGCGTTCTCCCGTCACCCAAAGCTCAGTATACCGCGAGCTACAGCTGGAATGGATCCTGACAATTTTGTCTGGATCCACCCAGCTGCCTGAGTGACAGCTGGCTCTGCCTATCTAGAGGCAGAGCCAGCTGTACCGGCCCCCTCCCCCGTCCGTTCTGCCAGTCAGCACTGGAGGATCAGACAGGGGAGGGGGGGAATCCCTGCAGGGAGCCATGAGTGACAGTCACGGCTCTCTGCACGTATAGATCGAGAAGTGAGCGGGAAGTTCCCGATCTACTGAGCCGACCTGTGACAGTTTCATGGTCACAGGTCGGCTCAGATTATGAGGCTGAGTGAAAATCACTCACCTCATAATTCTCCTTTAAGATCTGCAGGAGCAGGACAGAGATATGGTAGAATAATGCCCTGGTTATGGTGGAAGGAAAAAACCACCGTGGGAAGAAAAGAGGTCCTGGGCTTTAAAAACAACCTTGTCCCAGAGTAGCACAAACTCACCTCGCAGAAGTTATGGTGACGAGAAAGCCAACTGTGTGATTAAAGATAGATAGAGCAATATTCCTAATAGGTCCAAAGGGCAGCCTTCCAGGAGCAGGCAAAACCAGGTTGAGATCCCACAGAGTCCAGGAGGAAAATACAGGAGGAACAATGTGAGCAAACTCTGAAGGCCTACACTAAGAAATGAGAGGCAAGCGGTCTTTGAAAAAGAACGGCTAAGGCTAAGATTTGACCCTCTATGGTAATTAAGGCCAAATGCTGATCTAGACCAAACTGGAGAAAGAACAGGATTTGTCCCACAAAAAAAATCATGGCAAGGAATTTCCTTGTTTAACACCAACAGAGATAAGCTTTCCAATTGCCATGGCAGACTTTTCCAGAAGTCAATTTCTTAGCTTTCTAGAGCATAGGGATGACTAAATGCAATAGGCCCCTGTGACTCAGAACAGCCAAGCCGTTAAAAGACATTGACTTTTAAATAAAGTGGTAAACCGACCCCTTGGGGTAGATCTTGAAGATCAGGGAGGGCCTCTGAAGAGTCTGCCAGGCCCCTGATGATGTCCAAGTAAAACATTCTCCTGCGCCAATTTGGCATGATGAGAATTCCTGCAATGTCCTCCATTTAAATCCTGTGGAATATGTGAGCAAGTTGCTTCAGAAGAGGAACGCATAGATCAGGTTAAACTTATCCCACAAAATCACCAGAACATCCACTTCCAAAATTAGAGGATCCCTGGATCTGGTGACAAACATGCTGAGTTTGTTGTTGAACCTGGAAGCCAGGAGGTCCATGTCTGTCTTACTCCATCTGAGACAGAGGTTTATAAACACCTTTGGGTCAAGAGACCAGACATTGATGACTGAGGAAGTCCACTTGCCAGATTTCCAAGCCTAGGATGGGCACAGTGGTCAGGGCTAAAACGTGACGTTCTGCCCAAGCCAGAAGCAGATTTGCTTCACTTTGAGCTGCAGTGCCTCCCTGATGGCTAATGTAAGCTACTGCCATGGCATTGTTCCTCTCAATCCTGGTCAAATTACTTACTGACAAGAGGTCCATAAGGGATAACCAAATCGCCCTCAGTTCCAGGATACTGATCAGGAACCCAGCTTCACCAACGACTAAGTGCCATGTACTGAGAGGGTACCTCAAACTTCTCCCCAACCTGATAGGCTGGCATCCATCCTGAGCACCTTCCAAACCATTAGGGAGGAATGTTTTGTCCAACTAAAGCACCCTGCTTGTACCCCACTATGCCTGATCCTACTAGTCAAATGGAATAAACCAGAGACTTCATCCTCTTGTCCCATGCAGCCAGAATGGTTACCTGCAATGACCTGGAGATAAATGATGGTATATGGAACTGCTTCAAAGGAGGACACCATTAGGCCAAAGACCCCATGCGAAAACAGAGGATCAGATGGCTCCTGGACTTCAGAGGATGTGTAGTATGATAGTGATTGCAACACCTAGTGGTCATTGGTCAACACGGACACTTGACTGCACTGACCAATGAGGATCTCTTTTGAGACTGTGGGAGTGAAGAGGGTGTTGTGAGTTAATTTAGTTTTTCTTTTTTTTAATGAAAAGGTGATTTTAGCTTTTATCCAATGGCAGGTTAAATTCTTTATCAGTATATAAATAATAAATGATACAAATTAGTCCCCAAGCTAAAATAAATCATCTACGAGTCTTTATGGATTTATTTTCATGACGGTCTCTGGGGCAGGTTGAGATTATTTTCTCTGATAATTGGGTTGGTTATAAAACCAGCTCTCTCTATATATTCAGACGTAAGGCGGTGCACGGGGGCCTGAGCGTCAAACAATTACATCTCTAAGAGGTAAAAGATTAAAAAAAACTCTAATGCTTCTGTTCTTCTATATATTTAAATATGAAATATTCTTCCAGTAGCAGCAGACCCATCAGACTGCAACATGAATAAGTCAATGGAATTGTGCGAGTGTCACTCAATTCCCTGTATTCGTTGCGTGCTACTTTCTGAAAACTACAAGACTGGAAAATCCGACTTGGTTCTCTCCTTGCAATGTTTATGAGGTGGCTGGGGAGCTGTGTTTGCCATAATGAGCCCTGTCTGTACTGTGCTGGAAGATTTCATTGTCACTTGGAAAGTAGATTTGCAGAACACAGAAGATCTCAAAGCTTGGATTGTTCATTGCTTGTTAAGGTGCTTCTAAAAAAACAGTCCCTCACTTGGCTCTCTTATCTCCACATGGCCATATATCCATAGCAATAGGTGCTGTAGAGAAGGGGAGTGTAAAGGTTATGACGGGGGGCAGTATGTACAGGAGAGGAGTGTGGAGGGTATGACAGGGGGCAGTATGTACAGGAGAGGAGTGTGGGGGGTATGACAGGGGGCAGTATGTACAGGGGAGGAGTGTGGGGGGTATGACAGGGGGCAGTATGTACAGGAGAGGAGTGTGGAGGGTATGACAGGGGAGAGTATGTAGAGGAGAGGAGTGTGGAGGGTAAGACAGGGGGCAGTATGTACAGAGCGGAGTTTATTATGGTGAGCATGTGCAGGAGAGGAGTGTGATGGGATCAGTGGCAGGCAGGTAGCTATGAGCTCATTTCAGTGATCTGCTATAAAATGGTATCTTCTGCCACCATTTTGTTGAAGACCACAGCAATGTTTTTACTGCAGGGTGGATGGGCACCATGATG
Organism: Nanorana parkeri; assembly: GCF_000935625.1. Taxonomy (NCBI): domain Eukaryota; kingdom Metazoa; phylum Chordata; class Amphibia; order Anura; family Dicroglossidae; genus Nanorana; species Nanorana parkeri. Next base: position 189,997 of record NW_017306684.1, on the reverse strand, counting down.
CCAGAGTCACAATAGGAATTTCTGTGTTTCTGTAGCAATGGCAACAGTGTTTTCAAATACTAGATTACAGTCGGGCTCACAATGGGAACAGAGAGAATGCCTCATCTTTGGCTGCAGTGATCGCAAACAATATGGCACCATGTTGTTGAAGACCTCAGTAATAAAAATCTGACAGAGGTTCCAAACCGCTCAAAAATCTATCCAAAACTGAGAAACAAAGCTTTACCTTTCAATACACTTAAATTTCCTGTATTCCCAGAGACTCTATTTCTAGTAAGAAAGATACCAAGTCCACATTTACAGCCACTGATATTGTTGGCTAAGAACTTGGTATGTAATGAGGATGATAATGATGATGGTGATGATAATGAAATGGCATTTAAACGTTTTTTCTTCAAACCCAAGTAGATGCCCTCACAACTCCAAATGTCATTCTATCAAGGGGATCATTTAAAACAAAATCTGTCTGAATGTATTAATTCGAACTACTGTAGGACACCAGTTGGTATCATCTTTGGATATTCGGTTATCACAAACAAATAAGTTGCTGACAACTGTTTCAGACCAAAAACATCATGGGTGTCAAAAACAAGACTCTAGTGACCGTGTTCGAGTTTTCTGGTCTTACTGATGATAAATTAGTTGCCCCCTTCCTCGTCATGTTGTTTTTAGTGGTTTACATGGTGACCATATTTGGAAACATTGGGATGATGGCCATAGTTACTATCTCGCCCAGCCTCCACACTCCTATGTACTACCTCTTGAGATATCTGTCTATGGTGGACCTCTTCTATTCTTCAGTAATTACTCCTAAAATGTTGTCTGATCTGATTTCTGAGAGGAAATTAATCACATTCATCGGCTGCGCCCTTCAGTTCTTCTTCTTTTGTGGGCTGGTAGCTATGGAGGTCTTTGTCCTCACAGACATGGCGTATGACCGATATGTCGCTATCTGCCACCCTCTTCACTACGTGTCAGTAATGACTAAGAAGAAATGTCTCGGTCTTGTCCTCCTCTCTTTCTCCATGGGATTTGCACAGTCAGCGGCACAGACCAGCAGTCTATTCACTTTAGAATTCTGTGACTCTAACCTCATAGACCATTTCTACTGTGACATTCCTCCACTGATCAGGTTGTCCTGCTCTCCAACCCGCAACTGCACCATCGTCACCCTTTACTTTGTGTGTTTGGTTAGCTTAAGTTCAATGATGACCATCCTGGTCTCCTACGCCATCATCATCTCTTCCATCTTACGGATAAACTCAGCGTCTGGCCGGAGGAAAGCATTTAGCACCTGCTCCTCCCATCTCATGTGTGCTTCCATCTTCTACATCACAGTTTTCTGCACTTACTTTCATCCATTCTCCACTGCCCTCCAGAATCAGGAAAGGGTCTCTTCTGTCATCTTCACGGTGGTGTCTCCAATGCTGAATCCTCTTATCTACAGCCTGAGAAACCAAGAAGTGAAAAAGGCCATCCTACATCTGCTCCAGAAAAGTCCCAATTAACATATATGACATCATGATTCCTATCCAACCAAAATATACCTGGTTCAAAAGATGGTTGGTGGAAAACCTGTGTTGAAAAAGAAATGGAAGTCCCCTTTCTGAGCTTTCCTTCTCCAAATGCTATCTACCTGTCATGGTAATCCAATGGCTTTAATACTTCATGACTGATCAAGGTCATTGTGTGGCTAGTGCAGAAATGTCAATGTAAAGCCTTATATGACAATGGCATACCCATCCAGTTTCTTCTCAGCTTTCGAGATATGGTTGCCTGGAAAATACCGTAGAGTCTTCTGAAAATGTTACATATGTTTTAGAGTCACTGACCCCCAACAAGCATACAGTAGTATAAGGTTTTGACTGGCTGCACACTGCTCACGATTCAGTGGCAGAAAGATGATGTTTGCTATAGATAGAAAAGTGGATAATTAAAACCCCTGTCTGATTTTTTGTGTTTGTTGCCTGTGTCCAATCAGGGAACGTTCTTCTCACTTCCTGTCTGAAAGATACAACTGGTAGTAAGAGAAAATCTCTTCAAAGTGAGGGGAACTCCTCAGTTCCAGAGCTGTCACCAGAACAGGTGTTGCCATTCGAAGATTTCTCTTATGAAAAATTAGGAGAGTTGTCCTGTGGCACCGCGCTCTTCGGGGGGCTGGGAGGTTGAATACTCAGTGTGCTGCTTCACGTTTGTGCGGACCGGGGTGTCCGTTGTTTGTCAAAGCAGTACAAAAGGTTGGGAAGGAAGCGCCACAACTGAGTCAAACCTGTCTAGGAGGTAGGGGTCTACGTGGAGGCGACCCCTACTTCACATAGACCCCTACTCCACATGGACACCTACCTCCTAGCAGGGCCGGTGCTGCCACTAGGCAAACTAGGCAGGTGTTTTGGGAATCTACGTTCAATTTCTGAATAGTTAATGGAGTTAAATCAACAATTGGTTTTGACCGTAGTGACCAAAAAAAAAATGAAAGAGCAGGATAGAGTTTTTTCTCAAGCCAATGAAGTTCTAACAGATTATGATTTTCTTTCAAGAAACTCCATTCAATTCCAAAACCTAATGTTAAAATCAAACAAAATTTCAAATAACATTCGTCAAGTCTCTGATGGCATTATTAAATGTTCTGACCATATTTGTTTGGAGCTACCATAGACCAGAAGGTCTTTCCTTGTTCATTTAAAAGGTTGATGTTCAAGTTTGACAAAGTTGCCGCAAAGGGTTCTGACTTCTCACCTCCACTTCTTCAATTGTTAAAATGAAAACTGTCATTGTCTCTGTTGTAAATTGTTGTTGGGAAAAAAAACTATTTGTTGATGATGCTAAATTTGGTACAAGCATCTGGGTTTTAAAGAACCTCCTGCTCACGATAGGGTCAGTCAAGACAATGAGGGGACAGCTAACATCTTCCAATGCATGGGACGCATGAATTGAGAACTTTTGGTAGAAAACTTTGCAGGTTCCTCATCAGAAATAATTAACAAACTATAATATAGTACAAAGCCTCTGTCCCTGGTCAGCTGAACCACGTGAACTAATCCTTTAAATGAATGGAACCAACTGAGCTGGTCCAGTCTTCTGGGTTGATTAATGATGAGCATCATTCAACTTGGCAGACTTTAGGCATGTTCATACTGTTGCTGACAGCCATGAACAAAACAGATCACTGTGCCAAGTTCCCAGATCTGCATACCTGAGGTGGCCATTATGTGGGGTTCCTGCTCTCTCTGCTGGATTTTTAATATTATTTATGTTATGTAGACTATAACAGGAGGAGCTGGAACACACAAAGGTGCTCAGAAACACACAAAACTCCACCAGTTGCCACCTAGAACTAAAATACTTTAAATGAACTGATACATTGACTTACATCTACACTATATTGCCAAAAGTATTGGGACTCCTGTCTTTTCACACACATGAACTCTAATGGCATCCCAGTCTTAGTCAGTAGGGTTCAGTATTGGGTTGGCTACACCCTTTGCAGCTATAACAGCTTCAACTCTTCTGGGAAGGCATCCACAAGGTTTAGGAGTGTGTCTATGGGAATGTTGGACCATTTGTGAGGTCAGGTACTGATGTTGGAGGAGAAGGCCGGGCTCGCAGTCTCCGCTCTAATTCATCCCAAAGTGTTCTATCGGGTTGAGGTCAGGACTCTGTGCAGGCCAGTCATGTTCCTCCACCCCAAATTCCCTATCCATGTCTTTATGGACCTTGCTTTGTACACTGGTGCGCAGTCATGTTGGAACAGGAAGGGGCCACCCCCAAACTCCTCCCACAAAGTTGGGAGCATGAAATTGTCCAAAATGTCTTGGTATGCTGATGGCTTAAGAGTTCCCTTCACTGGAACTAAGGGGCCAAGCCCAACCCCTGAAAAACACCCCCATAATTCCCCCTCCATCAAATTTTACACTTGGCACAATGCAGACAGGCAAGTACCGTTCCCCTGGCAACCGCCAAACCCAGACACGCTCATCGGATTGCCAGACAGAGAAGCGTGATTGGTCACTCCAGAGAACATATCTCCACTTCTCTAGTGTCCAGTGGCGGCGTGCATCCGACGCTTTGCATTGCACTTGGTGATGTACGGCTTGGATGCAGCTGCTCGGCCATGGAAACCCATTCCATGAAGCTCTCTACGCACTGTTGTTGTGCCAATCTGAAGGCCGCATGGAGTTTGGAGGTCTGTAGCTATTGACTCTGTAGACAGTTGGCTACTTCTGCGCACCGTGCGCTTCAGCATGCGCTGACCCCGCTCTGTCATTTTACATGGCCTACCAGTTCCTGGCTGAGTTGCTGTTGTTCCCGGTTGCTTCCACTTTGTTATAATACCAGTAACAGGTGATCGCGGAATATTTAGTAGCCAGGAAATTTCACGGAACACCTGAATCCAATGATTTGGAGGGGTTGTCCAAATATTTTTGGCAATATAGTTTATCTATAGCCTTACAAAAAGTGCTACCATTGTCACACTCTATAGCTACATCACCAGCACTGATACAACAGAAAGGTTGGATTCTTACAGTACTTGGGTTATAGTCAACTTTGATCTGCAGTGTCACGTACCTGATTGGAGACTGAATGTGTGAGGAGGCTTCCCTTGCACCTCTGGAGTTGGGAACAGAGTCTGAGTGGACAGCGAGTGGCACAGGTGCCAGTGGTGATCACACCGTGCAAGCTGGAGTCCAGGCACTGGGTCAGGAGCAGAGTCCAAAATCGATGTCAAACATGCCGGGGGTCACACCGGTCGGGCAGCAAAGTACAAGGGAGAAGGCAGAGGCATAGTCTGGTAAACAATCCAAGGTCAGAAGGCAGGCAGCAAACAAGAGGGGTCACATACAATACGGGTTGGAAACACAGGAACACAGTGGAGGTGAAAGACAATCCAGCAACTTGGAGACGGGCAGGCAGGTTTAAATAGTGTGATCCATTAGGGAACAACGTAATTTCATGTGCACCATTTGGCGCGTTTTTTCGAGGCCGTTCCCTGGCGCACGCGCATGCGCGCAAGTGCCCATTTGCCTGTGGTATGGAAAACAGGCCCCCACGCATGCGCTATAGCAGGTGGTTTCTGACATGCATTCTTTGCCATCCGGTCCAGAACTCATATTCTGCTTCTGGCTTTTGGCCCTCCTCTCTCCAGGTTGCATTCTTGGGTCTCCAAACCACACTCTGGGTCAGCGTGATGGCCGGACTCCCAAGTCAAAGCTCACCTTGGGGGGGGGAGGGGGGGTCACAGCACAGCCACAAATCCTCAAAGCTTCTTTTGGTCTCTTTCACATCAGCACATGTTATTATGATGAGGGCTCAATATGGTTCAGAGTAATCACATTTCCTACTGCGGGGTAAATTCAGGACGAGAGGACCCTTCTAGAGAAAGAGGATGTGTTCACATTTAAGTCAAGGAGCGCATAATTATTTGGCACTTTCATCAGAAGAATTTAATTCTCCCGCACACAGTCATAACCTCCTTAGATACTCTGTGTTCCCTCATTGGTTAATGCGAGAAAACTCTGGATGGCTGAGAACCCGATGATCTAGTTCAGTGATGCCTCATCATGATAATGTCAGTGAAATAGCTTTAGGAAATGTTTCAGGGATGATGACTGCCAAAATAGTTTTCTTTGGAAGTGCTGAGCTAATTATTAAAGCAGTTGCTGCCGTGTTCAGCAACCATCCCAATTAGCATGTTGGCTATGATGAATTCTGGCATCCTATATAACAGTGGTTCTAAACCTGTGTAACCTCAGGACCCGCAACATTTGTCCTCCGTCATTAAAGGAGAACTATGAGATGAGTGATTTCCACTCACCTCATAGTTCTAGCCGACATGTGACAATGAGACCGTCACAGGTCGGCTCAGTAGATCGGGAGGTGGGCAAACACATACCGGCGTTCGCTCACTTCTCGATCCTGTCACGGCTCTCTGCCGTGACAGGGGGAGGGGCTGGATTCCCCTCTCCCCGCTCCGATCTGCCAGCGCTGACTGGTGGAACAGACAGGGGAGGGGGCAG
>NW_017306684.1:180758-181939 GCF_000935625.1 Nanorana parkeri | reverse complement strand
TCTCGATCCTGTCACGGCTCTCTGCCGTGACAGGGGGAGGGGCTGGATTCCCCTCTCCCCGCTCCGATCTGCCAGCGCTGACTGGTGGAACAGACAGGGGAGGGGGCAGGTACAGCTGGCTCTGCCTCTAGATAGGCAGAGCCAGCTGTCACTCACGCAGCTGGGCGGATCCCGTCATCTACGTCGGGTTCCGCTCCGGCTGCGGCGTCTCAGTATACAGCTCGCGGTATACTGAGCTTAGGGTAACGGGAGGACGCTAGTTTGTGTCCTCCCGTTACCCTAAGGAGAACTATGGGGAAAAACACTGACCCCATAGTTCTCCTTTAAGTCACGACCCAAGTCGCACAGCATTAGGGTACCACGCATTCCGGTGCAGGCGTACAAGCTGTGGGCGGGAGGTGCGTTTGGGGTACCATTCAAATGAATGGCAATGCAACACACCTCCCACAACAGAATGTCCTTGTTACTATTGTCACCAAGACAAAAAAGTGAGGGAAAATCCAGAATTTTAGAATAGATGAGAGCAAATCTTCTAATAGAAATAACTTTTCCAGTAACGGTTGTCTTAGTGTTCAGTTTGCAGAGATTTTTCTCTTACTTCCTGTTGCATCTCTGAGCAGGACGTTAAGATAAGTCCGCCCAACAGGACACAGACAACAAAAAATAACCCTGACAGAGGTTTTTCACTTTTTTGATTTTATCCAAAAAAAAAAGAAGTTTGGGGCTGCACAGACACTTTAATAGAAGCACCGCAGACAACATTTCAAAATGTTTTGTTTGGAGTTCCTTTTGAACTTTAGAATATGAACGCTGTGTTTTTTATGGAGAGCGCTCAGACAGGCGTCTTCCCTCTTCCACGGATTGCTGGCCACTGAGGTGACACCACACCGTGTGGAATTGTACACAAGGGAACATCTCCTATAGAGCTACAAATGTAACAAAAATGTTTCTCTTTTTTTATATTCATGAAATAAAAAACAGGTTTCTCTGGTCAGTCCAAAAACATTTATAACCCAGTTCAGAACATCATTAACAATAAAAATGATTGAAGGTGCATACGGCATTCCTGGTGAGCATGTCTGCAAGGGTCATAGGGTACGGTTTTCCATCAACCTATTGAAAAATATAATGACCGTCTGAGCTCCTCAGCAAAGCAGTCAATCTATTAGCTTCAATAATGT
>NW_017306684.1:175710-180740 GCF_000935625.1 Nanorana parkeri | reverse complement strand
TTGCAGCCGGGACGGATCCCGACATTACTGTCGAGATTCACCCAGCTGCGTGATTGACATCTAGAGGCAGAGCCAGCTGTACCCGCCCCCTCCCCCTTCTGATCCATCAGTCAGCGTTGGCGGATCGGAGCGCGGAGGGGGGAATCCAGCCCCTCCCCTGGAGCCATGACAGGATCGAGAGGGGTGCGAACGCCGGTATGTGTTCGCTCACTTCCCGATCTACTGAGCCGACCTGTGACAGTCTCATTGTCACAGGTCGGCTAGAACTATGAGGAGAGTGAAAAGCACCCCCCCCCCCCCTCATAATTCTCCTGTAACAGTGCCGTCTGATCATTGGCTCCGGGGATCACAAGGCACGCCCTAATGACCTGCTGTCATCAAATAAATACATTTCATCTATTCTTCACTTGTCTCTATAAGTATTTATTTACTTGAAGATTACCAGAAGGGTTTCCATTTCAAAGTTGGGTTTTATTTGGTTTGAATAGTTACGTACTACTACATATTAGCTCGTTAGAACTGGCGTATAAGAGACGGGTATTTCATTCTATTTTCACCGATGCCGCTTGAAAAATGTTATGCAGATTTGTGGCTCTTTAGTGAATTATGAAGAGGGGTTAAAAGCCTTGGTTCTCAACTGGTGGGTCGTGAACCTAAAAGTGGGTCGCGACCCCGTGTTCAGTGGGTCGCCGCATGCCTTCTACTTTTAAAGATGAGAGGCTCCTCAGCCTCCCCCTAGCGCAGCACCGTCAGTTCTTGTGCCAAGCAGTCATTTCAAATATACTGCAGGGTGAGGAGTGTCAGCTGGAGGTGGGGTGGGCCACATGGGAGCGCCATCCATTCGTGCGTTGCTTGCAGCTCCCTCGCATGTCCTGTAGAGGTGCCTGGACCGGAGTGACGTCACATTCTGGCTCCCGGCACCTCTACAGGTTGCGCAAGGGAATTGTACAGGCAATGCACAGGACCCCCAGGCTGAGGATCCACTCCAGTTCTTGTAAGATAGGGAGACCTTTTTTTGGGGAGTGTGTATGTGTGGTGGAGAAGGTCTGTGAGTGTGTAAGATTGTGTCTGTGGGTGTGTGTCAGTGTGTTTTTGAGGGCGTGTTCACACTAGTACAGTGCGTTAATCGAACAGTCCCGTGCGATTATCGCACTGTGCCATGCAATCACATCTACTAGGCGTTCTGGTGTGGGAGGTGCAATGCATTGCCATTCATTTGAAAGGCACCCCAAACGCAACTCCCACCCACGGTCTAATTGCCCGCCCCAGAATGCAAGGTACAGCAATGCCGTGCATTCCATTGCAGCGCGACTTGAGCCGCAACTTAATGATCAAGGACAAATGTGGGTCCGGAGGTTACACAGGTTGAGAACCGCTGGTTTAAAGCGATGCCGTCACAACTTTTCTTGGTGCCCGCGCGGCCATACTTCAACCCCTTCACTGGAACTGGTCCCATAAAGTCACTTCCGGTAGAGTCAATCTCCTGGTTCCTCATTGGTTCCTCCCTCTGACATCACATCACCGCAGGAAAGAATAGTGATGGTCAACAGCAGGAACCAGTAAAAGAGCTGCATAGGGACCAAGATAATGACCCTCTTGGAGATGTTGGTTTGCCATGGACTTCGGGGACCAGGACCTCCACTCCAGCAATGGTATGACCCTCAGCATTCTCACATCTTATACACTGTATGGTATCCTTAGACTGCTGCAGCAGAGGGGGGGGGGAGTTCCAGAGACCAGCTCCAAGGATCAGCTGAGTATAACTGTTATACTGACCAAAACAAGCTCTTAACCACTGCAAGAGTTAAGAACATTTTTGGGATCCTTTTTGATCAAACATTATACTTTATTAATTGACCTTTTAGATACCTTTTTAACTTTCAAAGTATTTTATTAAATGTTTTAAGATAGAATAAATTGTTTTATAGTTTTATTGTTTTTTAGATACCTTTTTTATCATTACTTGTATAAAACCTGCATCAATAAATGAAGATGTTATACAGGATGGTATCATGAACCTTTATGGAGGATACAGAACTTTTTTTAATAAAAATAAAGCCCAGCACTAGCTACTCACATTTGACTACCTCTGTCTAACTGAAAGTCCACAGAGATGTATATGAGCTAACCCCAATCTATTTTTATAGTGATGAGTTTATAAACTGGCCTTTAATATCTTTTTATATTACTTGTATTGAAATCCTAATTTACAAATACATATTTGATACAGGATGTTTCAAGAACCTTTATAGAGAATACAGAATGTTTAAAAAAAAAAAAGCCCAGCACTAGCTGCTCGCTTCTTGACTACCTCTATCTAACTGCAAGTCCACAAAGGTCTATGAGAGCTAAGAGAGGGAAGGAAGCACGTCCCTTCATCAACAAGAAAATTCACCAACCCCAATCTGGCGAGGAGGGCCTGGGATCTGCATCACCTAGAGTAAGGAGCACAGGATCTTAAGTTCCCCCTAAACACTAAAAGAGAACTATGGGGTCAGGGCTTTTCCCCATTGTTCTCCTAAGGGTCACGGGGGGACACATACTAGCCTCCTACCGTCAACCAAAGCTCAGTATACCGCAAGCAACAGCTCTCTATATACTGAGACCGCCGCAACCGGGACGGATCCCGACATTACTGTCAAGATCCACCCAGCCCTGTGAGTGACAGCTGGCTCTGCCTATCTAGAGGCAGAGCCAGCTGTACCCGCCACCTCCCCCGTCCGTTCCGCCAGTCAGCTTTGGAGGATCGGACAGGGGAGGGGGGAATCCCTGCAGGGAGCCGTGAGTGACAGTCACCACTCTCTGCAGGGAGAGGATGGAGAAGTGAGCGAGCGATGGTATGTGTTCACTCACTTCACGATCTATTGAGCCGACGTGTGACAGTTTAATTGTCACACGTCGGCTCCAACTATGAGGATGAGTGAAAATCACTCACCTCATCGTTCACCTTTAAAGTTTAAATCATCTAAATTCATTCCAGGTAAACCAAAAAAAGTGTAAAAGGCTTAGAGTTGGTTTTCTTTAGAAAGCAGCCACAGACTTGGTAGAGAAGCCGGCCCCCTGCCAGCATGCTGCAGAGAAGGACCTTTGCTCTCTGTATTTAAGCAGTGGTCTCTCTGCAGAGATCTGACTTGCCTCTTCCTGAATCAAAGCAAGAGCTCTCCAATCATCGGGGAGCATGACATTTTCTAAATGGGGGTTGTAGCTCTGACTCAGCAGGAGTTGTTTCTGACCTCTGCAGAGAGACCACTGCTTCCACCTAGAGAGCAATGGTCCTTTTCTCCAGCATGGTGGCAGGGGACGGGCTTTTCTCCTCGGGCTGTGGCTGTTTCGTAAGGAAAACCAACGGTAAGACTCGGCTTATTTAAACTGGAAGTTCAGATGTGCTTTATATCCTGCGCCAATTCTGCCAGAGCGCACCTATTCCCACCTATATTATTATCACTCTTATGCATGATCGTTATCACATATGGGCCGTCATTAAAGAAAACCAGCTTTGCTTTCTGATATGTTGCAACGTTTCGGGGTCTCGCAGGAACCCCTTCATCAGGCAGAACAAGTGCTTGACTCTAAATGTTGCACTGAGTGTAAGTTGCTGCTTGTACATCAATAAATTGACGTCTTTGACTTACATTTGGAGTGCCGGTGTCCATGTTCTTATTCATGCACAGAGACGGATGCCATCCTTTGACTACCGTTGCACCCACTTCATCTGTATGGAAAAGCGGTCAGGAGTGTGATGGGTACATGGACTATGCACCTATACCTGTCACAACCTCCAAGCTCCCCCTGGTGGTTGCTTGTGGCTATACACCCATCATGTTAGGAGCATGTCTAATGCTCCTATACCCATCGTAACCCTTCAGCTCCACCTGGTGGTTGCTTGTGTCCATCCACTCTTCATCCCCAATGATAGGAGCATGTCTAATGTTCCTATACCTGTTACAACCTCCTAGCTCTCTCTGGTGGTTGCTTGTGTCCATACACCCTTCAGCCTTATAAGGAGCATGTCTAATCTTCCTATACCTATTGCAATCTCCCAGCTCCCTCTGGTGGTTGCTTGTGTCCATACACCCTTCATGTTAGGAGCATGTCTAATATTCCTATACCTGTTGCAACCTCCTAGCTCTCTCTGGTGGTTGCTTGTGTCCATCCACTCTTCAGCCCTAATGATAGGAGCATGTCTAATATTCCTATACCTGTTACAACCTCCTAGCTCTCTCTGGTGGTTGCTTGTGTCCATACACCCTTCATCCCCAATGATAGGAGCATGTCTAATGTTCCTATACCTGTTGCAACATTCCAGCTCTCTCTGGTGGTTGCTTTTGGCCACATTCCCTCTTCATCTCTCCATCACCTGCAGTCTAATAAGCTGGCTACATGCCCCTCTCAGCCTGGGGGTTGGTTTGTGGCACTTTAAGAATCACAAGCTCTGGACTGGTGAGTGCTACCTTGCCCTGCCTGTATCTTGAACCTGTCTAGTATTTTGAATCCAGCATCTTTTTGATCCTGACTCCCGTATCTGTAGTCCTGTCTGCACTAGCCTGTATCTTGAACCTACCTTGTATTCTGAACCCGGTGTCCGCCTGTATCCTGAATCTTGTACCTGTTGTTCTTGTACCCTATAACTGCCTTGATCCTGAATCCTTTCACAGTTTAATGACCTGGGTGCATCCAAGTACCGGTAGGAGCACGAGCCTTATGGGAAAGGCAGCTGCTATATGTGAAACAAACCACCAATATATACTCAGACCAGTGTGCCTGCAGACAGGGCCGGATTTCCCACAAGGCCAACCAAGGCCTGGCCTTGGGGCAGCAGGGAGTAGAGGGGCAGCAGGGGTGTGGAATTGCTATCTCCCGATGCCTGGGACATGCAGTTCTGGGCGCCGGGCGAGTAGTTGTACCCTACAATTAGGCCTGATTTGGACAAGCAGAGCTAAATATAGAGCACATATGTTTTGTCCCGGCGGTGTTGCCGAGATCACTTGTATGCAGCCTGCAGGTCTGCCATACTCCATGGGGGGTGGGGG
>NW_017306684.1:173155-174729 GCF_000935625.1 Nanorana parkeri | reverse complement strand
TGTACCGGGCACCGCACACTAGCCACTCGCTGCTGTGCGGTGTCCAGTTCAGTGCTGATGTGCCGATCCCACCACATTACAGTTCACAGTACTTCAGTGCACACCACATGATGGTGTAAATTGCCTTGCGTTGGGGCTGCACTGGAAAAAAAAAACGTCCAGCAGTCTGTTGACTGAAAGCAATGTACAAAGCAGTAGGGTTCTAAGTGGCTCCTAACCCTCTCCCAGTCTCCCTTCTACAGTGCAGGGGATATCCACTCAAATTTAGGTATTTATTTTAATTCTGTTTAAGAAGATCAAGTTTTTAATTTGATGCACAGCTAGAATTTTTAAACATTTGCTGAAATCTTCTTTTCCGTCACCACGGATGATATCTGATTGCTTCCATGAATCTTCATGTTTCTTCTTGGCTATCTTATTATCCCCCAAACCCCCGACTGGAACTCCTATTGTTAAACAATGAGATAACTCTCTGTGTATAATGTAACTCTCCTGTTTACATTCTGAATTCTGTGATCAAGCACATTTTCCTCCAAATCCTCTCCTGTGAAAGTCCACGTCAGCTTGTGTTTTGCTGGAATTTTTGGACCACCAACACTCGTCTGTTAAAGGAGAACTATGAGATGAGTGATTTCCACTCACCTCATAGTTCTAGCTGACCTGTGACAATGAGACTGTCACAGGTCGGCTCAGTAGATCGGGAGGTGAGCGAACACATACCGGCGTTCGCTCACCTCTCGATCCTGTCACGGCTCTCTGCCGTGACCGGGGAGGGGCTGGATTCCCCGCTCCGATCCGCCAGCGCTGACTGGCGGAACGGACGGGGGAGGGGCGGGTACAGCTGGCTCTGCCTTTAGATAGGCAGAGCCAGCTGTCACTCACGCAGCTGGGCGGATCTCGACATCTATGTCGGGATCTGCTCCGGCTGCGGCGTCTCAGTATACCGCAAGCTGTAGCGCTCGCGGTATACTGAGCTTAGGGTGACGGGAGGACGCTAGTTTGTGTCCTCCCGTTACCCTAAGGAGAACTATGGGCAAAAGCCCTAACCCCATAGTTCTCCTTTAACTTTGTAAGAACTGCTGCTATCGTCGCCCTCGGTAAGCAGTACGCTGTAGCTGTATCAGTAACGCGGAGACAAAGAAACATTGAATACTGGAAGTATCTGAGATCTTGTCAAAGTTGTTTTGTAGTCCAAGCCATCTACCCCAGGGCTCACTTTCTGCTTTTGGTCCTTGTGTCTCCAACTTCCAGGTTGAAGTTTTGTGGCTCCAAACTACTCTCTGTGTCTTCATTGGTCAATGCGAGGGGGGTCAGCCATCCAAGTCACTGCTCACTTTGAGGTCACATATGTTTAAAGCTTCTACTCATCTCTTTCACATCAACATGAAAAAATGTTGTGTCGACGAGGAGTTAATAGGATTCAGAATGTTAGAAAGCTCTAAACTGGGGCAGTTCTGGTATGGAGTTTAAGGTGGAGCCCAAAACAATAAAACTTAAAAAAGCATGGAGTCCCAAAATCCATACCAGATCCTTATTCAACAATGCAGCCCAGCAGACAAGGAAACGGGGGGGGG
>NW_017306684.1:160094-173058 GCF_000935625.1 Nanorana parkeri | reverse complement strand
GGGGGGGGGGCAGCAGGCACATGTCTATAACATGGGGAGGGTTCCTGGCCAGGGGAGGAGGCTTCATACCAGCTTCATGCAAGGAACCTTGTCCCCAAGTTGATAAGAACAAGGGCCTCATCTCCACATCCCTAAAAGGATTAGGGGTTTTGTGCCCCCCCTCAACATGAGCAAATGGTACATATTAGCCCCAGTTACTTATTCACATGACGTGTTTCACACAATCATGGACTTAGTCATAGAGATCTGCTCAACCAGCATTTGATAGCTGGTATATTATCTCTTCATGTCTGAGTCTGCAGTCACATGACAGAGGGCCATGAAGAACAGGACTTCCCACCCTGGCAGCCATCCATAATAAAAGGAGCTTTAGCATCAGGGGAGGCATTTGATTTTTACAGCTAAAGTGACCTGAGCACAAATCTGGCCCTGATCACCACCCTTGGACTACAATGCAACAGTCTTCGCCAATTGTCACAGTGCTTCTTCTTCTTCTTCTTCTTCTTCTTCTTCTTCTTACTCATCATCATCCACAGACCTTCTGGCATTCTGCTTATTAACAATATTGTTTAGAGCCTTTACCACTAGTCACATTACTTTTTATTCTTGAAGGGGGGGGGGTTTCTGAAGATACCTTGGTTGCAGCTTATCCGTGGATAAACTATGGCAATATAACAGAGCTTTCTAACCTCTCTCCTCGCTGTAAGCCTTGACCACTGTGGGTTTCCTATAGCCATTAGATGGTTGCCTGATCCCTGTGTGACATCACCGCCCCATTAAGGAGGTACAAGGATAGCACAATGTATGAAAGTACGCTATTTCTTCAGTAGGCCAATAATGCCCCAGTGGCAGAGTTTTTCAAACCCTAACCAAAATAACTTTAAAAGTGGAATCCCCATCAGATTTTCCCAGATCTCTGGAGGGACTTACTGCTGCTATTCAAGTAGTGAACAATGAATGTCATTTGGACCGTTCACCAGCTTACTAATATGTCAAGCAAATCAAATCTTCACCTAGCAAAGTGATACACTGACTCATTCCCCATTAGTCATTCCTCTTTATCCAAAGTTGGTTGCAGGCACCATTCTGTGGCAGCCTACACCAGTCCCAAAATGCCATTTGGGAAGAAAATTGGAGATACTTGAATCAGGAAAACCTTGTGAGATAATCAAGCTCCTAGTTCCTCTACATGTGGTTTTTTCCTTCCTTTATCCAATACAGAAAGTCTCAGGGAACCAGATCCTTCCTGTCTAGGAATAGAAAAATGGTCCAAAAGACTACATGAAATGATCAGAACATGCTTGATCTCATGACCATTTAAACTTGGTGCGATCATCACTGTGTCCCAGAGACCAAAAGCTGCTCCAATGGCTGATTCTGACTTATATCTGCCTATGCTATTGCCTGGACTCTTTAAGCTTGACTGCCAGTTAGACTTGCGCCGTCAAAAAATTTGTTCCGTTTCTTTTCGTTCCGTTTCGGAATATCCGTTATTTCGAATATTCGTTAGTTTCGGCACATTTTCGTAACTTTACGAACATTCGTTATGATGAAGTCAAAAAGCAAAAATACCTTTGTTAATATTGGAGTTGATGTGGTAGTTGTTTTTCCATCCGAAATACGAATTCCGTTAACGGATTCCGGATCCGAATTTCGTATTTCTGATTTTAAAAAAAACTACCATCAACTCCAATATAAATGTACTTTGCTTTTTAACTTCAATATAACGAATGTTCGTAACGAAACGAAATTCCGTCAACGGAATTTCGTATTTCCTGCCTGTGTATTGTAATGCAACCCTCAGCAGCAGCAGATCCGTATTTCGGATTTTTAAAAAAATCTTGTCATGTTGTTCAACCTCATTTACAGGGGTAATATTAGTTCCTGTTTCAAAGAAATTCGGATCCGAAATTCGTTAACGGAATTTCGTATTTCGGATATAATTCAGAAACTGCAATTCGGATTTCGTATGCTTCCGAATTTACGAATTTCAGGAAAATTCGTACGAATTTTGATTCGTAACGAAACGAATTGTACATGTCTACTGCCAGTGCCTCCAGATCCCAACCTCCTATCTTAGTATCCCTGGTAGTGTTTTTAAAGGACTTGACTCAAGCTTTTATTAAGCTCCATCATCCCATCAGACAAGGCTGCCAAGAGTTTCCCAAACCATTATGCACAATTTTGCATTATGCATTATTATATCACTTTTGTGAAGCCTGCTTTGGATTCCCATTGATTTCAGAGACACTTCAGTTTCAGAAATTTTCAGAGGTTTGCTTATCTCTAGTTACTATTGAAAAACAAAATTGAGCTGTTGAAGTTGAGCTTCAAGAAATTAGCCTTAGGACTGAAGTTTCATGGAGAGAACTCTGACATACTTCCTCCCTTTTCCATCGAGGAAACGTCGGACCATCTGGAAATGGGGTTTTGGGAAGGGCAAAGCAGCAATTTAACAATAATGTTTTTTTATTGTGACATTGACAGACAGGTTTGTCAGGTGTGTCCAAAAACATTTATAACCCAGTTT
Organism: Nanorana parkeri; assembly: GCF_000935625.1. Taxonomy (NCBI): domain Eukaryota; kingdom Metazoa; phylum Chordata; class Amphibia; order Anura; family Dicroglossidae; genus Nanorana; species Nanorana parkeri. Next base: position 170,528 of record NW_017306684.1, on the reverse strand, counting down.
GGAACATCATTAACAATAATATTAATTAGGGAGCATGCTGCATTCCTTTATAGCATGTTGAAACGGGTAAAATGTAGCTCCAGAAAGATAAACTGATAGTAGAGAGCCCTGAAGAAATTCTGTGACCTGTCACTGATTGGCAGAGAGGTGACTGCAGCGGACATTCATTGGCCAATGAGGAGTTGGACAGAAGCTAATAAACGGGATTGATCGTGGGTGCCAGTTGTGTGTGGTCAACACTAAACAAGAAATTACCAATTTTCCAGGAACATGGTCCAAATCCAGTTACCAGGTAGGCCTCTTTCCTAGGCCAAGGCACAGTCAGGCTTGATTGCACTCTGGGGAGCCTCTTGAGGGCATTGGGTGCTCCTCTAGATACTTCTGGGAGATCTGCCCCCATCTACAAAACAACCAATGAAAACTAATGAACATTTTGATTTACTATGCTCCCCTGTTGAATAATAGATATAGGTAATGGAAAAGAAAGGAAACCTTTGGCAGAACCTGTGAACTAGACAAGAGCTACGGTAGGTATTTAACAGCTTTGAGGAGCTGAAAGCCTCTGTAAAACACGAGCTACAAAGAAGAATGTGTCTGTCTCCTAAGGACATGCAAAACAAATGACAAACGCACAGGTGCTCCAAGATGGAGACTCTCATAGTTTAGAGTTAGGACCGCACTATATAGTGGTGCCTTGACGTGGCTTTCACATTTCCTGCAGAACACGTGTATCCAAACCTCTGTTATTAACCTTAGCGGTTAGACAGTTTTTTTTGCATGCTGGCTGGTGAGCGTGCTGGGAAAACTTTTTTCTGTTTTACTGTTTGAAGCCCTTCCGTGTGCACCTTGCTGTATAGCTGGTAACGAATTGATGAGTGCGTTTGTCATTTGTTTCGCTTGACTGATTTGATGCAGTGACGCATGGGGGGGGTCTCAGCTGCCGTTGTGATGTGCGGGGTCCTTGTGCGTACCTGTGCCTTTAAGGGATGTTGGGCTTTCCTCCTGACAAACCTGCACGCAATTTAATCTTCTGCCCCATGTGCTCCAAGATGGAGACTCTCATAGGTTAGAGTTAGGACCGTACTATATGGAGGCGCCTTGGCGCGGCTGTGCGGCTTTCACATTTTCTGCAGAAGACGTGTATCTAAACCTCTGCTTTTAACCTTAGCGGTTAGACAGTTTTTTTGCATGCTGGCTGGTGAGTGTGCTGGGAAACTTTTTTCTGTCTCCTAAGGACCACATTGCTCCTCCAGGAAAGGTGTTCCTCCAAATATGAAACGTGCCCGGAGCAGGTGAAGCCCTTCCCCTGAACGCTGATGCTAGATAAAGATGGCGAATGGTAAGGGAGATGAATCCTTGCCACCTGTTGTATAATGGACACTTGTGTGGCACGCTGGGTTTAGTGTACACCTATAGATGCAAGCCTCGCCCTCTTTTACGACTGTGGTGCTATAATAGCCACTGTGTATTCATACGCATATAGCTCGGTGACTTTACACATATTTTTCTTCCCGTTCTATTTCCACACCCTTCTAAGGAAAAGATCTCCTGTCATCAGCTTCATCAGTTGACACTTCCTTCATTGCTTGATGCTCAGCCTGCGGTAGAGATGGACGTCGTCTTCTTTCACCTCTCTTCCTTTTACATGCGGTCACCTTGTTTTGTCCAGTGATCGGCAGCAATAAAACGGAGGGTGAGTACCCAGCAGTGACATAGCCAATCTGTAAGAATATGGTCAACATAATTGGCCAACATCTATGCAGAGGGCGGGCATACTAAAATAGTCAATGTACATCATATCTAGCACGGTATGTCCCACACTACGCAGTTTCACACATCCAAATGTGAAGTCAAATGTGCCTGTGCGTGGCCAATATCCTTTACAAATGTTCTCCACAGACATATGAGAAGATGGTCAGCTGATCTTTCCTGCAACCACAATAGGAAAGTGGAGCAATGCCCAAATGCCCAACACCAGCCAGTCACAATTTATGTTTTACTCAATTTAATTTGGTAGACTAAAATCTTATCGGCTGATGTTACTTTTCTGTGCAAAGGTCTTGTTTAGTGATTGTGCACATGTGCCTCCTGTCAGGTTTCAGTGTATGTAAAGGCAAAACATTTTTTTTTAATGTGTATGAAGTCAGAGCCGTAGCGAGTTCCTTTTGCGCCCGAGGCAAGAATGGAAAATTGTGCCCCTAACAGACGTGTGCAGTATGTGACGCCATGCGCCCCCCTCCAGAATGGAGGCGCACATAGTAATATGGGTCCATGACTATGTGTGTGGGGGGGGTTGGGTTTTTTATATATTTTTATTATTTACTTTATTATTTACTTATCTACTGTTGGGGAGGCTTTGGGGAAATATTAGGGATCTAAACAGACCCCTGACATTTCCCTTTTGAAATAAAAAAAAGAGATTGAAGACACGGAGTCCTCTGCCGATATAGGTGGGGCAGAACAGCGGGGATCCGAGGAGAAGCTGGAGCCTGTGCCGCTCCTCTTCTCCCTGCCGAGCCGCGGCTGTGTTGGCCGCTGGTGCTAGGGTTGCCACCTTTTCTTCGAGCGAACACTCTAGCGACGTGCAGATATTTTTGGAGGGGGAAAATGAGTTGCAGCTTATTCATATGTAAATAGCGTCACCCATTAATATGTAAATATCACAGTTGAGACCATTTTCAGTGGGGGGGTCAGTAGCCCCTATCTTAATTTTGGTTGCCCCCGTCTGCCTGACATCTTGTGTCCGAGTTTCTGCTGCCATGAAACCCAGACACAGCATTCAAAACCCGGACTGTCCGGGTGAATCCTGGGCAGGTGGCAACCCTAGCTGGTGCCCCTGTTGCCAATGGCAACGCGGGTGAGAGGGCGCAGCCAGGCCGGCCCTGGCTGCCATAACGACCCAGGCGGCCCACACGGCATCAGAGGGATGCCCTGGCCGGGCCCCCCTGTGCCCGGGCCCCATAGCGGCCGCCTGGGTCGCTATGGCGATTGTTACACCACTGCACAAGACGACAGTATTTTAGCTGAATATTGATTATTTACTCAAGTCATTTCTTGGAGAACTGGTCATTGGGGAACAATGTATAAAATGTCTTTGTAATATCCCCAAAAATTTCCAGGCGCACTCACCAGCCAGCATGCAAAAAAACCTGTCTAACCGCTAAGGTTAATAACAGAGGTTTGGATACACGTCTTCTGCAGAAATTGTGAAAGCCGCACAGCCGTGTCAAGGCCCCTCTATATAGTGCGGTCCTAACTCTAACCTATGAGAGTCTCCATCTTGGAGCACATGGGGCAGAAGATCAAATTGGGTGCAGGTCTGTCAGGAGGAAGCCCAACCTCCCTTAAAGGCACAGGTACAGAAGCCCAACCTCCCTTAAAGGCACAGGAAGCCCAACCTCCCTTAAAGGCACAGGAAGCCCAACCTCCCTTAAAGGCACATCACAAAAGCAGCTGAGACCCCCCCATGCGTCACTGCACCAAATCAGTCAAGCAAAACTGGCTGTGCGTCTTACACATTTTCTGCAGAAGACGTGTATCTAAACCTCTGCTTTTAACTTTAGCGGTTAGACAGGTTTTTTGCATGCTGGCTGGTGAGTGTGCTGGGAAACTATTTGCTGTTTTACTGTTTGAAGCCCTTCCGTGTGCACCTCGCTGTAAAGCTGGTAACGAATTGATGAGTGCGTTTGACCTTTGTTTTGTAATATCCCCTTCGCACAGCGTACTGTTATACCCCAGAATCCAACGGGTGCTGGAGCAACTGGTGGATGGCGCCAGAGTATACAATCTAGAGCAGTGGTTCTCAACCTGTGTAACCTCAGGACCCACATTTGTCCTCAGTCATTAAGTCGCGACCCAAGTTGCACTGAAATGGAATGCATGGCATTAGGGTACCGCATGTTCCGGTGCGGGTGTAGGGACTGTGGGTGGGAGGCGCGTTTGGGGTACCATTCAAATGAATGGCAATGCAACACACCTCTCACACCAGAATGCACGGTGGGTGCGATTGCCCGGTACCGTTTAACACACTGTACTAGTGTGGGCCCTCAAAAACACTGACATACATACAAAGACACCATCTCACTTTTTTTTTAAGGTCCACCCAGTCTCCCTATCTTACGAGAACTGGAGTGGATCCTCAGCCTGGGGTCCAGTGTGGGCTGCTGTGCTGTGATGGAGCTCCATCCATATGTGCATTGCTGGTACAGCTCCCTTGCGCGCCCTGTATAGGTGGCGGGATCCAGAATGTGACGTCACTCCAGTCCAGGCATCTCTACAGGACACGTGAGGGATCTGTAGGCAATGCACATATGGATGGAGCTCCCTCCCAACCATAGCCCCGTTCCATTCCACCTCAAGCTGACACTCGGTGCCGGGCAGCATATTTTAAATGTCTCCTTGGCGCGAGAACTGACAGTGCTGCTCTAGGGGGAGGCAGAGGAGCTTCTCACCTAAAAAAGTGGAAAGCATTCTTCGACCCACTGAACACGGGGTCGCGGCCCACTTTAGGGTCACGACCCACCAGTTGAGAACCAAGGATCTAGAAGATATGTTGTCCGCACATCATTCTTCTTCGGAATGTCATCTTCATTCGTATTCCTTTAGCCTGACATGTGAATGCAACGTTTTTGGAGCCTCACAGGACTGCATTCACATGTCATACTAAAGGAATACGAATACAGATGACATTCCAAAGCAGAAAGGTGTGCGGACAACATATCTTCTACAATGTGTAAACTGATCGTTTTTAGGAAGCAAAGAGGACACTGAGTACAGACCAAGAGGGAAGAAAGAAGAGGCAGGATGGCTACTTGTTTCGGATATCAGGGATTGTGAAGGGGAGACCTCTGGTTGTTGACGATGGAACATTAGGAGAGGCCAAGAAGGCCGAGTAGTAGCTAATAATTAAAGTGACACTAAACTCAGAAGTTAAATCTCAAAAATGCATTTCAGTTCCTCAACTAGGAAAAACAATGTATCTTATTTGTGCATCACTCGGCTGTAGATCCTCCAATCATCTCTGAATTGGTGCCAACACTGTCCTTCCTTCTGGAGGGGGGCTACTTCTGTTCCCCATGGTACCTGTGTGTATTGTAAAGTAGTCACCGCTCCAAGCTCGCTCCCGAGATGGGGGAACCTAAGATTGTAGTGGACTCGATGGTGTCTTTTTTCAACCTGACTAACTATGTTACTAAATCTTCCAGCATTGGCTTCCTTTACAAATCTGAGCATTAGGACACGTAACACATCAGAGCCACAAAGGAAGCTGGTGCTGAAGGACTTCTCCATGCCAGATACTGTGACTGCAGGTCTGAACTGGATCGGGTAGCTATATAATCTGATTGATGTATAAATGGTGAAGTATCTCCAACCCAACGTATCTTATTAGTACTGACCCAGAGGACAAACTCTTTTGGCTTCCAGCCCAGTCCTAAACAATAGACACTTATGTTCAAGGGAACCTCATCCACCTCAAAGGAAGATGTCTAACAGATCGCAAATTCTGCCTCCAATGAGAATCTGGTATCTGTTATTCAGATGTTGTTCTTCCAGTGCTCTGAACACTCTCTCAGTGGTTAAAGGAGAACTATGGGGTTCTCCTTAGGGTAACGGGTGGACACAAACTAGCGTCCTCCCGTCACCCTAGGTCCCATTTAGACTCCCATTAATCATCACGAGCTTATGCTACATCGGAACCATGTGCAGTCTCAGCGCGGCGAATGTTGCCCGCGCGCCGCGTAGGCGCCGAGCCGTCTACCTGACCGCGATTGTACTTTTCGTATTCGCTCTTTGCTTTGGCCCAAGCAACGTCATCTTCTTAATCTACTACCTGCAGATGTACGGGCATGGCGACGGCTCTCTGAATTTCGCCTACATCGTTTCCACCAGTTTGGCCAGCGTCAGGTGTTGTCTCAATCCTCTTATCTACTACTTCTCATCTTCCCACGCGCAGAGAAACATCTACAGCTTGCGGTGTTGTCTGAAAAGGGTCCGGAATAGAGGGACTGCGGACATGCCGGTGATATCCTGAAAGTGTAATGATAAATACACAATGCAATAAATGTATAAATACTTGGCAGGGTTTGCCTGTGTGCTCCACACTGCCATGGCAAACAAGAAGAAGAAGGCATGGATCTTCATGGTAACCCTCAATCTGCTCAATTCAAGTGACTTCAAAGAACACCCAGCAGAGGCGGCACAAGCGCATATGGGGCACATGCAGAGCCGGCCAGAATTTAAAGTGGTAATTGGGCACAAACAGGAAAGGACATACTATGGACCCTCCATTATAAAATCTGCCTTATTGTCTTATCGTAATCACCTAATGGAGAAAAACTACACACAATCCGCCATTAAATTAGAGAGGAGATCATGGCTCATATTCTGGTGCAGTGGCTCTCATCATGGAGTATGTACTGTATACCCCCAGGAGTAAATGTGAAATGTTCAGATACAGCTCATCCATCGGCAGTTACATCCATCCATAGTCACATAGTTACATAGTCAGGTTGAAGAAAGACAAAAGTCCATCGAGTCCAACCAATAGACAGAGAAAAAGAAAAGAAAATCAATAAATAGAAAAAACGCCCCGAGCCCATAGTTACCCCGAGCTGATCCAGAGGAAGGCAAAGACGCAGATACCCAATCACTCAAGAACTGTGTGATGTCCAGCTTCTGGAAAGTTTCCTAGAACTTTCTACTTTGTAACACACATGACATCATCTGTATTGTTCTGTATTGTGTAGTATTGCTCCGTTCTATTAGTCTGCCCATGTGCATAACTGGTGTGGATTGACCACAGTCCAATCTATGGTATTAGTACAATGCTGACAGATGTATGGCTCTTTGTTAGAAGGATTATGAAGAGTTATTGTTTGGCCAGTTGACCTCATTGATAGACTTGTTAAAGGTTCTGTCTGATTTCTACCTCGAGGATTATCAGTATGTGGCATGCTGGTGGTAATGGAGCTCCCCGGCTGGCCATGATTGATTTTCCACCATAACTCTCTACTATCATATTATAACTTATTGTTGTTGAAGTATGTTCTGTGTTTTATTGAATAAACTACTTACTGTTGTAATGGATTTGATCTTTTATGAACTTTCTACATTTTAACAATACTAGATCGTCTTGTATTATTCCAATCTTCATCTGGTACGGTCATAAGAGGTAAGGGAGGTTCATATAATTTAAGCCAATGAGATTTTAAAGTCAAAGCCAATCATTAAAATCTGGTGTAAGCTTTAATCTGTTAATGATATTTCAAAAGTAATTTTTAATTGATTGAAATCTGCTGCTTTCATTGAAATAATACCCGGGGGCTGATTTATAACTCTTCATTCATACAGCACTGCCGCCACTAGATGGAGCTGAGGAGCGTGGGCATTTCCTATGCTCTTCAGTGCCATCTAGTGGCCATAGTGGCGTATGAACAGCATCCATCCAGCTATACATTGGATGGAGGAGTTATAAATCAGCCCTCAGGTATAGCTGGGCAGATGCTCCATAGAGACCCCACAATGGAGGGAGCCATAGAGCCCCCAGGTAATACTTGTATATTATTTGTATAGCTGGGCAGATGCCATTCACACGGCACTACTGGCACTTGATGGTACTGACGGACATAGGAATTTTCCATGCTCCTCATAGCTATCTAGTGGCAGAAGTGACGTATGAACGGCATCAGTCCAGCTATACGCTGGGATGGAAGAGTTATATTATTATTTGTACAGCTGAGCAGATGCTTCATGGAGACCCCACACTGAAGGGAACCATACAGCCCCCAGGTATTACTTGTATATTATTTGTATTATTTGTACAGCTGGGCAGATACTCCATAGAGACCCCACAGTGGAGGGAGCCATAGAGCTCCAGGTAATACTTGTATATTATTTGTATAGCTGGGCAGATGCCATTCACACGGCACTACTGGCACTTGATGGTACTGACGGGCATAGGAATTTTCCATGCTCCTCATAGCTATCTAGTGGCAGAAGTGACGTATGAACGGCATCAGTCCAGCTATACGCTGGGTGGAAGAGTTATATTATTATTTGTACAGCTGGGCAGATGCTTCATGGAGACCCCACACTGAAGGGAATCATACAGCCCCCAGGTATTACTTGTATATTATTTGTACACCTGGGCAGATACTCCATGAAGACCCCTCAGTGTCATTCAACCCACTTTCAATGGGTCCAGGGTGTCATGGATGTCGTCTGTCTGTTTCTGTTGGTCCTGTTTCAAAATAGCGCAAGGCAGCTACAAAAAAACAACACGCTGCTCTAGATTACGCGTTTCAACCACTCAGGTCCGTTCCAATCCCTTGATAAGGACCCTAATGGTTGAAAACGCGTCATCCAGAGCAACGTGCTTTTTTGTAGATGCGTTATTATTAAATGGATTATGATAAAGGTTTTAGTTTTATACTTCGGCTGACTGATCAACGTTCGCACTTCAACTATAGAACAGAAAAGCCGAGCGTTTTATGGAGAGAGATGAGGTAGACACAGGGCCGGATTCCCGGCAAGGCCGCCGAGGGGGCGGCATTGAGTAAAGGGGCGGCACAGGTTTGAAGTCACCCGACACCCGGAACATGGAGTTCCGGGCGCCGGGCGGTAACTTATTTTCTACATTTAGCTCCGCTTTGCACAAGCCGGGCTAAATGTAGAATAGGAGACATCACTTGTTTCTTTACAAGTAATCTCGCCGATGTCACCGAGAACACTTGTAATTAGACTGCCGGTCCGTCCTCCCCCCGCCACCCTCCCTCCCCTGCACCTACCTCTCTCCATGCTGCGTCCTCCCGGCTCCGTCCTCAGGATGGAGTTGATAGACGTCCTCCCCCTTCCACAGAATGCTGCACACCGGAAACGTACACACGGAGGAGTTCGGGAAGATCTCCTACGGAGATACAATGTAACAAAGATGTTTCTATTTTGTATCTGTTAAACAAAACAGGTTCTTCTGGTCTGTCCAAAAACAGGTCTAACCCAGTCTGGATCGTTAAATATCATATTCATCAGATGGCAGGTCGCATTCATGGTGAGCGTGTCGGTACAGGACAAATAGTTGGCGGTTATTTATTCTCTTACAAACCAGAACTATTTGGAGAACATTCAGATACATGAATACTATGCAGGTCACCTACAGGTGAAACTCGAATAATTAGAATATTGTGCAAAGTTCATTTATTTCACTAATGCAACTTATGCGGTGAAACTAATATATGAGAGAGACTCATTACATGCAAAGCAAGATAGTTCAAGCCGTGATTTGTCATCATTGTGATGATTATGGCTTACAGCTCATGAAAACCCCAAGAACCCCAAATCCACAACCTCAAAAAAGTAGAATGTTACATGCAATCAATAAAACAAGGATTGTACATAGAACAATATCGGACCTCTGAAAAGTACAAGCATGCATATGTACTCAGTACTTGGTTTGGGCCCCTTTTGCAGCACTTACTGCAATTACTTTTGCACGATATTCTAATTATTCGAGTTTCACCTGTATGCTCAGTGATTGCCGCCAGTCTAGCTGGGTCATATAATGACCCCCCCCCCAAGCTCCTCAGCAAAGAATATCAGTTCATAGACTATGACTTACTGCACACGTCTGTGGAGCGGACAACCTGCAGAGTACCGCCGGCCATGCACGTTACAAGCTGATTGTACAATCTCCTCAACATCTGTATTGCACGGGACTGCCTGGTTGGATGAAGATTGATTGGATTGGATAAGTGCTCAGATTGGCAGCACAGTGGCTTAGTGGTCAGCACTTCTGTCTTGGATCTTGGTCCCTGGATTGAATCCCGGCCAGGTCACTATCTGCAAGGACTTTGCATGTTCTCCCTGTGCAATGTTCTCCCTGTACAATGTTCTCCCTGTGCAATGTTCTCCCTGTACAATGTTCTCCCTGTGCAATGTTCTCCCTGTGCAATGTTCTCCCTGTGCAATGTTCTCCCTGTGCAATGTTCTCCCTGTGCAATGTTCTCCCTGTGCTTTGTGGGTTTTCTTTTGGGTACTCCCACACTTCAAAGACATGCTGGAAGGTTAATTGCCTCATGCTTCAATCTGCCCCAGTATGTATGCATGTATGCACATGAGATAGGGACCTTATAGTCAGAGGCGTCCCGAATGCGGGTACCGCGTGACACACACACCACCCCCCGTGACGTCATTGCGCACGCGCATGACGTCATCGCGCATGCGTGTGATGACGTCACGTGTGGTACCGGTGTTACCTCCCGGCGGCCATCTTCATGATGGACGCCGGCAGAGAGAGGATGGGACGTCACCCGGCGGGATAAGGTATGCCACCGGGTCACCTCCTCTCTTGAGCAACTGTCGGGCTCTCGGTCCTTGACTTTTCAGAGGGGGGTGACACCAAAATGACTGTAAGTCATTTTGGTGTCACCCCTCCAATGG
>NW_017306684.1:148596-159808 GCF_000935625.1 Nanorana parkeri | reverse complement strand
ATGTTCTCCCTGTGCAATGTTCTCCCTGTGCAATGTTCTCCCTGTGCAATGTTCTCCCTGTGCTTTGTGGGTTTTCTTTTGGGTACTCCCACACTTCAAAGACATGCTGGAAGGTTAATTGCCTCATGCTTCAATCTGCCCCAGTATGTATGCATGTATGCACATGAGATAGGGACCTTATAGTCAGAGGCGTCCCGAATGCGGGTACCGCGTGACACACACACCACCCCCCGTGACGTCATTGCGCACGCGCATGACGTCATCGCGCATGCGTGTGATGACGTCACGTGTGGTACCGGTGTTACCTCCCGGCGGCCATCTTCATGATGGACGCCGGCAGAGAGAGGATGGGACGTCACCCGGCGGGATAAGGTATGCCACCGGGTCACCTCCTCTCTTGAGCAACTGTCGGGCTCTCGGTCCTTGACTTTTCAGAGGGGGGTGACACCAAAATGACTGTAAGTCATTTTGGTGTCACCCCTCCAATGGTGTCACCTGGATGCGGGCCGCAACCCCCTTTGTGACGCCACTGCTTAGAGTGTAAGCTCTTGGAGGGCAGGGACTGCTGTGAATCTGCAGCGTAGGTTGTTGGCGCCATATAAATGCCTCTAATATATGAAATTACATAGTTTTGGTAAATCTGAAGTTGATTATACGGCCATCTAAGGTTAGATTATAACAAGTGTGGTGAGCTTTAGGTTCACAAACAAAGAAAAATTTACGTTGAAAGCTTTCATTATTATGATGCTTTTAGGAGGACTTAGTTGCTGGTAAATGTAAAGAAGTTTGTATGGAAATGGTGGGATCAGATTGTTGTCTGTGTGGCCATCAGAATAAGTGGGAGCAATGCGTAGGGACTACAAAAATGTTCCCCTGGGTTCATTAAGCAAAACCTGTCTTTGGACAGCAGGCATTTAAATCCAAATGCAAAATACCATATAGTCACCATATAGTCACTTGCACTCCGTTAGTAGATAGCAGTCAATCTTCTTTATGGACCGAACAGGATGTCACATACACAAAGCGACGTTTCGGGACCAGGCAGTCCCTTCGACGTGTATAATGTCACATACACAAAGCGATGTTTCGGGACCAGGCAGTCGACGTGTATAATGTCACATACACAAAGCGATGTTTCGGGACCAGGCAGTCGACGTGTATAATGTCACATACACAAAGCGAGGTTTCGGGACCAGGCAGTCGACGTGTATAATGTCACATACACAAAGCGAGGTTTCGGGACACTGTTGTTTGTCCGAAGAAGGGGCTGCCTGGTCCTGAAAACGTTGCTTTGTGTATGTGACATCATGTTCGGTCAATAAAGAAGATTGACTGCTATCTACTAACGGAGTGCGAGTGACTATATGGTATTTTGCATTTCATGTGCGGAGGCATTCGCTGTCACTTTCGGCACACCCCCCCCCAGTTTTCATTTGGGCTTTATCCGGTCAGAAGTGCGATGGGATCTACTACATTTTGATTTAATCCAAAGAATCACATGCAGAGGAGAGGAAGGGGATAGTTTAATTTAGCTTCAGAAGCATTAAATGTTACCGGGGAGCACTGTAGAAATTCTGTGGCCTGCCACTGATTGGTGGATGTCTCTGGGCGGAGACTGCAGTGGACTTCTCTTGGATAAGAAGGATTTTCCAGTTGGAGAGAAGCTGATGAAGGGGATTGCTCTCAAGAGTCAGTTGGATGTGAGGTGGAGAAGAGTTAGCCAGCAGTTACCCCACCCCGCCGGAACAGGGTCTATCAAGGCGTGGTTGATCCTGTTGAGCCCCATCAAGGCATTGGGTGCACCCATGGAAATTTCTGGGAGATTTTCCACCATCTGTCAAGCAACGAAAGAGTGTTTCTGAAATAAATAAAAAATATGTTGTATATTATATATATTATATGAACAGACCGCACTTCCAGAGAATTCCAATACTTCACGCTTTATTGAAATTCACAGCAAATCCAATATAACAGTGTAAACAACCAGCACCGCAAACCCCCAACCATCTAAAACCTTTTACGCGTTTCACCCATAAGAGTAAACAAGCCTACGGGCTTGAAGCCTGAAGTATTGGAATTCTCTGGAAGTGCGGTCTGTTCGTATACTACTAGCGTGTTTCCACGAAAATAAGACACTGTCTTATATTTTTTTTGGGCTCAAAAAAACACACTAGGGTCTTATTTTCGGGGTAGGTCTTTTTTTTTTTTTTAATGTGCAACAATCCAAAGTTAACGCAAATCCAAATGAAATAATCCAAAATGGCAAAGTTAAGAATAGGGTGATCAGGGGTGCCGTACCTTTCCAAGAGCAATTTGCTAACCAATCGGTGGCCAGAATGAGCGAAGCGCACTTTCGCTATGGATTCCTCACAGGCGGAGTGCATTTGGTATCACTCCGCCTGTGACAGGAGCCGGCGCTATAGAGGAGGCATCGGCCTATGCGGCTCTGCTCCCTCCGCTGCCGCCTGGCTTCCTCTAGCGCTGGCTTCGTTGGCACCGCTGATTCTCTCCCACCTCTCCCGCGGCTCTTCAAGTTTCCCCCTTATGCCACCACCGGCCCTGGGAATGGTCACAACTAGGTCTTATTTTCGGGGTAGGTCTGATATTCGGGGAAACAGTGTATATTCCAAAGTGGAGACGCACCAAGTTGACCACCACCTGGGGAGTCCTGATGGCGGCCTGAGGAACTGGAGCGGTGAGATTCTTTTTGCTCTACTCAGTTCCCTGTAGCCTTGTCTCGTAGCTCTGGTCCTCCATACCCCTAATTAGTTTGGTTGCCCTCCGCTGGACTTTTTCCAACTCATTGTTGTAGAAAAGAAAAGTATTTTGATATGATCTGTATGCAAGACACGGGTCTGATAATCAGCAGTAATCAGGAGCTGGAAGCCACCTAAGAACACAATCTACAAATGTCTGTCTTCTAAGATTAAAGCTGCTCCTCCTCCTCGAGAAGACCAGAAAGGATGCTTCACCAAGTGGTGCCCGGAGTAGAGTCAAAGGAGGTGAAGCCCTCCCCTTCCCATACGTATGTAAATAAAGATGGTGAATCTTAGCCAATGGTGAGGAAGCAGAATTCCCATCACTTGTTGAAGGATGGCATTGTTATAGATACTCACACGGCACTCTGAGATTAGAATGCACCCACAGATGAAAGGCTCGCCCTGTTTGACGAGTTTAGTGCTACAACAGACACTGTGTCTTCATATATATAGCTCTGTGACCTTATGGATAGTTTTCCTCCAGTTCCGATGAAAGCACACACACCCTTCTACTGAAAAGATCTTCTGTCATCAATTTAATCAGTTGACACTTCATCCATCGCTCGATGCTTATCCTGTGTGCTGGGGATGGAAGCCCATTTACTTTTACCTTACTTCCTTCTACATGTGGTCACATTGTTCTTCCAAGTGAGAGGCAACATCAAGATGGAGGGTGAGTACCCAATGGTGACATAACCAATTTAACTGCAACAAATCAGCAAACTATAGAGCTACTACCTTTACCATCCAACATTAACAATCTTTATGTGAAGGGGGGGCTTCTGGTGTAATGAGAGCTCTTTACCTGAAGGAGGCTTCCGATGTAATGAGGGCTCTTTACTAAAGGGGGCTTCTGATGTGATGAGGGCTCTTTAGGTGAAGGAGGCTTCTGATGTAATGAGGGCTCTTTACGTGAAGGGGGCTTCTGACGTATGGAGGGCTCTTTACCTGAAGGGGGCTTCTGATGTGATGAGGGCTCTTTACGTGAAGGTGGCTTCTGATGTAATGAGGGATCTTTACATGAAGGGGGCTTCTGATGTGATGAGGGCTCTTTGCCTGAAGGGGGCTTCTGATGTAATTAGGGCTCTTTACCTGAATGGGGCTTCTGATGTGATGAGGGCTCTTTACCTGAAGGGGGCTTCTGATGTAATGAGGGCTCTTTACATGAAGGGGGCTTCTGATGTGATGAGGGCTCTTTACGTGAAGGGGGGCTTCTGATGTGATGAGGGCTCTTTACCTGAAGGGGACTTCTGATGTAATGAGGACTCTTCACGTGAAGGGGGCTTCTGATGTAATGAGGGCTTCTTTACGTGAAGGGGGCTTCTGATGTAATGAGGGTTCTTTATCTGAAGGGGACTTCTGATGTAATGAGGACTCTTCACGTGAAGGGGGCTTCTGATGTAATGAGGGCTTCTTTACGTGAAGGGGGCTTCTGATGTAATGAGGGTACTTTATCTGAAGGGATCTTCTGATGTAATGAGGGCTCTTTACGTGAATGGGGCTTCTGATGTAATACGGGGCTCTTTATGTGAAGGTGGCTTCTGATGTAAAGGGGGGATTCTGATGTGTAAGTGGGGTTTTGATGTGAAGAGGGACTGTTGATTTGAAGGAGGGGCTCTGATGTGGAGGGAACCCCATTTTTTTTTTTTACCTGGGCCCCCTTTTAAAAATCTATACCATACCAGACCCCTATCTGGAATAAGGGTTTGGTATGGATTTTGGAGGAGCCACAAGGCCTTTTTTTCACATTTTATACTGGGGTTCCTCAAGGTTTTACCTAATTTTAAAGGGTGCCGTGACTGACAAAAAGGTTGGGAAATGCTGCACTACACAGCTGCGGTTGGAACATTTTGTTGACCTCACAAATTAAATCTGAAACCAAATATGACCACGTGTGGTCAACATTCTTTAGAAAAGTTCTTCACAGACACGGGCAGGTAGTCAGATAATCAAGGGTTGAAGAAAGCCTTCCTACACGGCTGGCAACAATAAGTGTAGCAATAACTAGCCAATCACCATTTCTGTTTTACTGGTCTAAATTTGGTAGAATTTGGTAAACTGACATCTGATTTTTTTTACAAACCTAGCAAACATGTTCATGTACCGGCATCTATAGGCTGAAGGGTTTTTGGCCTCTGAGTGATACATAACACACTGGTATGCATTACTGGCCACCAAGGCAATTGTAATCTGTATATTACATAGGTTATGGCTATTATGTAAACCCTAACAATTCATTTTTCCTATTTGCTCCTTTTGGTTTGTTAAAGACCATTAAAAACCTTATGTTATATATCCACCAACGCTGCTCCTCCATAGATGCAGACCAGTGAGTAAGTGTTGTCACCCTAGAACAGAAAAGGTATTATTGGCAGAAAAAGAAATCCAAAGCAGCTACAACATCTAATGACTGGTAAGCTGCAATGTACAAGATGATTGCTTTTGAGTTTAGCTTCGTGTTAAGTCTGCCATCACTCTCTAACCAATCAAGGGAGAAAGAATATTAGCTGATTGTGGAGCTTGGGGGTTCAGGAGGCAGAGACGGTGGTGAATATGGACAAGACGTAGAGGGAGAAGACAGAGGGAGATCTGATCATGAACAGCAGATAGGGGAGGTTAACTCTGATCATGGACCATTGGGAGAATAGATATAGAAGCACTGGACATGGACAGGGGCAGAGGCAGAGAGGACTGTGGCTGGTGGAGAGGAGGTACAATGGAAGGTGGAGAGAAAGGGGAAGAGAAATTAGTGTTGCTAAGGGGTTGATGGGATAGAGAAGTGGCAGCCGATCATGCTCCAATGGGAGAGGGTTGATCGTAGACCATGGAGAGGGCTCGAGTATAACCCTCAATTTCTTACTCTTGATGGAGGAATGGCAGTCCTTTGTCCTGATGTGTGAATATACTGTATGTCAAAAAATGTCTAGGGATGTAGTTCTTCTTAGCTTCTGTGGGGTCATTAGGGCTGAAAAATCTTGCTTTAGCTGAGAGGAGGACCCCCAAGGTGCCCTGCCCAGTGCCAGCACAAGGTTATCCAGTACTGAGGGTGAAGATGCCAAACTGTGCCCCCCCTCCCCACCCACCCCCACGTGCATGCCCACTAATCTTCTGTAGTTGGGATCCTACTCCCAGCTGCCACCACACTTGCCTCATGGGCACTGTGTGGTTCCAGGTCCACCAATAAGATATTACCTGGACCTGGAATTGCTCAGTGACTCTGCGAGGCAGTGTGTTCTCTGCCACTTATGGTCCCCTTGCTTCACAGTGTGGTGAGGTGACTTGGGAAGGATGCAGTGAAGGTGGGGGGGTGGATTGTGTGAGGTTGTACACATGCCTCCCATTAAGCCTTTGAAGGCAGGCAGTAGAAACCACGGTTGCTCCAAACTTACCTTGAACCGTGGTGTGAAGTAGGGGCTGCAGGAACAGTCATTTTGGAAGGGCGAAAGCTGGCCTAGAATAAATTATGAACAGTGGAGAGAGAGCTGCAAGGGAACATAGTCTGGGAAAGTATTGGGGTGTGGACATAAGTGTCCCCTGCCATAGACAGTGTAGGTGGAGCTGTGACAGAAGCTAGGGCAGAAACTGGGGAAAGAGGGGTGCAGAGAGCCTTTAGTGTTGTGGACACTGCTGAGTGGAACAAAGTATGGTGGAGACATGGACTGTAATGATAAAAGAATGCCTACACGGGCACGGACACTTGGAAGAGAACAATGGGTCTTCTAGATGGAGTGGTTAGTCACATTTAAGTGGACTTGTTCTGTAATGTTGGAAACATTTCTCTGCTCATCCAAGTGACTTCCTAGGTTCTAGTGAGTGTCAGGAAAATAACCTGGAACTCAGCCACCTCATCCAATCACCATGAAATGGTTACAACATCAGAGAACCAACTCTGCAGGTTAGAACTTTTCAGGAAAAGAGACGTTCTTTCAGGGACAGGGAGGTGCACGTTTTAGGCAGAGAGGACAACTGATTTGCAGGAAGCATGAAATAAGGACATTTACCTCAACCTAGGACAACCATCTCGATAAAGGGACAATTGTCATCCGCCTATAATGCCATTCTAACATCTCTAGCCCAGCAATTTGACAATAATTCACACCTTCAGCCATGTAACTTAAGCAATTAGCATCCATCCCAAACTTCATGACGCCATAGGGATGGATTATATAATAAGGACAGGGTGGTTTCACAAATAATTACACCTCCTATCCTGTTCTTGGGCAATCAACCTTTGTATTGACACATTTCATGACACCATAGTGATCGGATGAAGGTGACTGAGTTCCCTGTGTGGCTGTGAATGCTGGGGGTATGTTCCTGAAACCAGTGACATCACAAGGGGATGTTGCCCGCACCCAGTTGCCACCATTGAAGGGGTGACACCAAAATGACTGACAGTCATTTTGGTGTCACCCTCTATGAAACGTTGGGCACTCGGTCATGGACCAAGAGCCCGACAGAGTCAGGAGAGTGGAGGAGACCGGGTGGCATACCTCATCCCACCCGGTGAAGGCCCCATCCTCTCTCTGCCGGTGTCCATCACCAAGATGGCCACCAGCAGTCGTCAATAAGATGACCGCGTATGCGTGATGACATCATTGAGCACGTGCACGGCGACGTCACAAGCATGTACAATGACGTCACAGCCGGGTGTCACCGGATGTCACCAGGTCTATGCTATATTTTGAAAAGATCATCAAGCTGAATCTCTGAATGGTCTAATCAGGAATTACAGAATATGTCCCTTTTTGAAGCAAGCTACCATATTTCAAACTCTGTGACATCCCTGTCTGGGTGTGGCAGCAAGTGTTACACACACTTTTGTAAGGCCATATATGTTACCACAGACACTGTGAACAATGCATGTTTCCATTAAAATGCGTGGTGACGGCTACTGTTTGGTGTGTTAAGGCTTAGCTGAGGAGTTTCCCTGCCCTAGTAATGATCACTCTCAGTCTGCTGGCTCCTAGAATGTTGTCCTGCAAGCTGGAAAAACCTCTGTACAATGTGAGCCTGATAGTGCAAACGTCACACTCTGGTGGCAGCGGTGGGATCTGAGACTGCCGACATCACAGGTAAGTATGACAGTAATGAGGTCTGGGCACCCCAAAACTAATTAGGAAAAACCTGTTCTCCCCTCAGCTTGTTGAAATTCACCACTTCTAGGCATAATTAAATCAGAATGTCCATTAAACATACAGTGTGTTGTTTGTGTTATATAGTCTGCAAAGGTTTTTACAGGAAATGGCCAGAGCACCAGAGGATCTGCTTATCAGGCCTCTTTTGTGTCTGTTTATTGTAGGGATTTATTTCAACCTCGTAACGGGGTACAATCAGGGCCAGATTTACTCTCTCTGCTGCCCCAATGCCAGGTTCCTCAAAGCGCCCCCCTGTATGCAGGCTGTATATTATCGTTGAGATCACTTGTACAAAACAAGCGGCGGCTTCCCCGCTGTACATTTAGCCCTACTTGCCCAAAGCCGGGCTAAATGTAGAAAACAACTACCTACCCAGCACCTGGAACTGCATGTCCTGGGCGTCGGGAGATAGGAATTCCACCCACACCCCTACTGCCCCTCTACTCCCTGCTGCCCCAAGGCCGAGCCTCGGTTGGCCTTGTGGGAAATCCTGCCCTGGGGACAATACAGCACTAGGAGACAGCCAGAACACTGGGCAGATCCCAGCCAATATACATAGATCATCTGGACAGATAGATGGACAGACGACCTGCAAATAACTCTTGCCAACAAAACTAGCTTCCAAACTTCACCCAGAATTCATAACTTTGCACCTGGGTGAGCTACATTAATAACAATCATCAAACACTGGCCATGTACATACCAAGCACCCCTGGTTTAGGAGGTACAGAGGACCAAAGACACACATTACCCCTTCTGAGGGAGCCGTACGCTACAGGTGTGTCACATCTGGTATGTGTAAAAAGCTTATTTCTTAATGTAAAATAATCTTGTTCTATCAGATGGTAGCATGTTGGTGAATAAAAATATGGCTGCATTTAGGAAAACCGACGTTACGGGAAGGCCAGGTAAAAGATCATAAAGAACTTCAGCCCTCCTTGTCTCACACCCCTGGGCCTTTCTGATTGTGTGGGGAGCTGGCTCAGTGACACTCTCTAGAGGGCCCATAAAAAGCTGCTGCACAAGGCAGCTGGAGCGCTCCTTTACCATCAAGAGAAGAACATCTGCCAAGAGATTTATCTCTAGAGAACCAATCTCCAATTCTGCAGTTTGTCGCAGTATTAAAAAAAAGGGAGGGATGAGCCTGGAGTTGGGCAAATGCACCAGAAACAATGTATATGGTGGTAATTAAATTGGTGTGTAACTAAATACATTCACTTCGGAAATGCAGCTTCATATATGAGCCCCCTTACTACAGGTTATGTCATTTAGTAGACATTATTCTTTTTTAGTTCCGGGGAGGGGGGTACAGGTTCCAGGGGAGAAGGGGGGACTGACTGTGAATCCTGCAGCAGAGGGCCGGGCGGTGTACAGCAGATTCATGAGGGTCCATCTGGGGGTCTGTGCTTGAGTATAAAAAGGGGGAAATGGGGTAACCGGTGGAGAGTTTTAACTACAAATTTGCATGCACTTTAATTTAAAGGTAAGATTTATATAATCTTTTTTTCTTTCGTTCTTTTTCTTTCTTTGCACAATTAAATACTTCATATGTATCTATGTCCAGACAGTATGTTCGGCCCCGGGGCTCCTTTTCACATCTTTACTTGTCTAGTTTTAGCTGCCACCCAAACACATTAGATAATTTCCCATGGATGAACAGAACGTACAATCACCTGAATTTTTAAAGGCAATCTCTTGTGAGAGACTCATAGGCTGCCATTGTTTAACTCTTCTTTTAAGAGCGCGTGTTCCCCCGGCTGTCATGCTGAAATTTTGGCTTCAATGCTGTCTGAGTTGCTGACCCAGAACAAGTACAGAAATACGAGATACAAATCAGTAAACTAAACATGAGATTGTAGTCCATCCCGGGAGCGAGCTTGGAGCGGTGACTACTTTACAACACACACAGGGACCATGGGGAACAGAAGTAGCCCCCCTTAGGAAGGAAGGACAGTGTCCACACCAATTCAGAGATTATTTGAGGATCTACAGCTGATACACAAATAGGATACATTTGGGGGGGTCGAGCTTGGAGCGGTGAATACTTTACAACACACACAGGGACCATGGGGAACAGAAGTAGCCCCCCTTAGGAAGGAAGGACAGTGTCCACACCAATTCAGAGATTATTTGAGGATCTACAGCTGATACACAAATAGGATACATTTGGGGGGGATTTAGCAAAACTGGAGCAGACAGAATCTGGAGTAGTAGCCCATGGCAACCAATCAGCTTCTCTCTTCAGTTTGCGCAGATAAGATTTGAAAATGAGACACAGAAACTGATTGGTTGCAGTGCAAATCTGCTCCAAATTTTTTCTGCTCCAGTTTTAATAAATTCTTCCCATTGTTGTTAATAGTCAGGGCTGGATTTCCCACAAGGCCAACCCAGGCCCGGCCTCGGGGCAGCAGGGAATAGAGGGGCAGCAGGGGTGTGGAATTCCTATCTCCGGATGCCCGGGGCATGCAGTTCCGGGCGCTGGGCGGGTCTTTGTTTCCTACATTTAGCCCTGCTTTGGGCAAGCAGAGTTAAATTGGCCTTGGGGCAGCAGAGAGAGTAAATCTGGCCCTGTTAATAGTTCAGAGACTTGAATGTATTTTTTATATTAGACTCCTGAGTTTAGTGTCACTTTAATGTATGATAGGGGCTATAAAGTTCAGGCTGTGGAATGTGAAGAATTCTCTTTTGGAGATCTTTAACCCATGAATTCGGATGTCTAATCTGTAATTTGATGTAACCATATCCATAAGTGGCTTATTTCCAGCAGGGGGCAGAGGGCTTTCTAATTAGTATTGGGGTGCCCAGGCCTCATTACTGTCACAATTACTGTCACAGTAAAGCAACAAGGTACAATCTTAGGCACTATATGATTGTGATAAACACTAGACATTAATTTTCTAACATAATCTGAAAAAAGTATCTCAGATCACTGACTTATACAATGTCCATATTACTTACTCACAGGTTAGTATTGGGTAACCAGCCTACATTCAACACTTTCTCAAATGCAACTGCATCACCCACTCCCATCCCAGACTTTCCAAACATACAGTATATAATGCAGTACTAGGGCTGTAGCTACCATGGGGCGAGTGAGGCACTTGCCTCAGGCACAGCTGAGGAGGGGGGGGGTGGTAGCCAGGGCCAGCCTGGCTGCGCCCCCTCGCCCCTGTTAACCATGGTGAGCACAGGGTGCCATTGGCAACAGGGGCGCCAGGCAGCCAACGCAGCCACGGCTCGGCAGGGAGAAGAGGAGCGGCACTGGCTCCAGCTTCTGCTCAGATTCCCGCTGCTCTCCCCCACCTGATTGTGTCC
>NW_017306684.1:142702-148131 GCF_000935625.1 Nanorana parkeri | reverse complement strand
CAATGACGTCACAGCCGGGTGTCACCGGATGTCACCAGGTCTATGCTATATTTTGAAAAGATCATCAAGCTGAATCTCTGAATGGTCTAATCAGGAATTACAGAATATGTCCCTTTTTGAAGCAAGCTACCATATTTCAAACTCTGTGACATCCCTGTCTGGGTGTGGCAGCAAGTGTTACACACACTTTTGTAAGGCCATATATGTTACCACAGACACTGTGAACAATGCATGTTTCCATTAAAATGCGTGGTGACGGCTACTGTTTGGTGTGTTAAGGCTTAGCTGAGGAGTTTCCCTGCCCTAGTAATGATCACTCTCAGTCTGCTGGCTCCTAGAATGTTGTCCTGCAAGCTGGAAAAACCTCTGTACAATGTGAGCCTGATAGTGCAAACGTCACACTCTGGTGGCAGCGGTGGGATCTGAGACTGCCGACATCACAGGTAAGTATGACAGTAATGAGGTCTGGGCACCCCAAAACTAATTAGGAAAAACCTGTTCTCCCCTCAGCTTGTTGAAATTCACCACTTCTAGGCATAATTAAATCAGAATGTCCATTAAACATACAGTGTGTTGTTTGTGTTATATAGTCTGCAAAGGTTTTTACAGGAAATGGCCAGAGCACCAGAGGATCTGCTTATCAGGCCTCTTTTGTGTCTGTTTATTGTAGGGATTTATTTCAACCTCGTAACGGGGTACAATCAGGGCCAGATTTACTCTCTCTGCTGCCCCAATGCCAGGTTCCTCAAAGCGCCCCCCTGTATGCAGGCTGTATATTATCGTTGAGATCACTTGTACAAAACAAGCGGCGGCTTCCCCGCTGTACATTTAGCCCTACTTGCCCAACTTGCCCACTTGCATTTAGCAAAACTGGAGCAGACAGAATCTGGAGTAGTAGCCCATGGCAACCAATCAGCTTCTCTCTTCAGTTTGCGCAGATAAGATTTGAAAATGAGACACAGAAACTGATTGGTTGCAGTGCAAATCTGCTCCAAATTTTTTCTGCTCCAGTTTTAATAAATTCTTCCCATTGCTGTTAATAGTCAGGGCTGGATTTCCCACAAGGCCAACCCAGGTCAATGACGTCACAGCCGGGTGTCACCGGATGTCACCAGGTCTATGCTATATTTTGAAAAGATCATCAAGCTGAATCTCTGAATGGTCTAATCAGGAATTACAGAATATGTCCCTTTTTGAAGCAAGCTACCATATTTCAAACTCTGTGACATCCCTGTCTGGGTGTGGCAGCAAGTGTTACACACACTTTTGTAAGGCCATATATGTTACCACAGACACTGTGAACAATGCATGTTTCCATTAAAATGCGTGGTGACGGCTACTGTTTGGTGTGTTAAGGCTTAGCTGAGGAGTTTCCCTGCCCTAGTAATGATCACTCTCAGTCTGCTGGCTCCTAGAATGTTGTCCTGCAAGCTGGAAAAACCTCTGTACAATGTGAGCCTGATAGTGCAAACGTCACACTCTGGTGGCAGCGGTGGGATCTGAGACTGCCGACATCACAGGTAAGTATGACAGTAATGAGGTCTGGGCACCCCAAAACTAATTAGGAAAAACCTGTTCTCCCCTCAGCTTGTTGAAATTCACCACTTCTAGGCATAATTAAATCAGAATGTCCATTAAACATACAGTGTGTTGTTTGTGTTATATAGTCTGCAAAGGTTTTTACAGGAAATGGCCAGAGCACCAGAGGATCTGCTTATCAGGCCTCTTTTGTGTCTGTTTATTGTAGGGATTTATTTCAACCTCGTAACGGGGTACAATCAGGGCCAGATTTACTCTCTCTGCTGCCCCAATGCCAGGTTCCTCAAAGCGCCCCCCTGTATGCAGGCTGTATATTATCGTTGAGATCACTTGTACAAAACAAGCGGCGGCTTCCCCGCTGTACATTTAGCCCTACTTGCCCAAAGCCGGGCTAAATGTAGAAAACAACTACCTACCCAGCACCTGGAACTGCATGTCCTGGGCGTCGGGAGATAGGAATTCCACCCACACCCCTACTGCCCCTCTACTCCCTGCTGCCCCAAGGCCGAGCCTCGGTTGGCCTTGTGGGAAATCCTGCCCTGGGGACAATACAGCACTAGGAGACAGCCAGAACACTGGGCAGATCCCAGCCAATATACATAGATCATCTGGACAGATAGATGGACAGACGACCTGCAAATAACTCTTGCCAACAAAACTAGCTTCCAAACTTCACCCAGAATTCATAACTTTGCACCTGGGTGAGCTACATTAATAACAATCATCAAACACTGGCCATGTACATACCAAGCACCCCTGGTTTAGGAGGTACAGAGGACCAAAGACACACATTACCCCTTCTGAGGGAGCCGTACGCTACAGGTGTGTCACATCTGGTATGTGTAAAAAGCTTATTTCTTAATGTAAAATAATCTTGTTCTATCAGATGGTAGCATGTTGGTGAATAAAAATATGGCTGCATTTAGGAAAACCGACGTTACGGGAAGGCCAGGTAAAAGATCATAAAGAACTTCAGCCCTCCTTGTCTCACACCCCTGGGCCTTTCTGATTGTGTGGGGAGCTGGCTCAGTGACACTCTCTAGAGGGCCCATAAATGAGTTTAGTGTCACTTTAATGTATGATAGGGGCTATAAAGTTCAGGCTGTGGAATGTGAAGAATTCTCTTTTGGAGATCTTTAACCCATGAATTCGGATGTCTAATCTGTAATTTGATGTAACCATATCCATAAGTGGCTTATTTCCAGCAGGGGGCAGAGGGCTTTCTAATTAGTATTGGGGTGCCCAGGCCTCATTACTGTCACAATTACTGTCACAGTAAAGCAACAAGGTACAATCTTAGGCACTATATGATTGTGATAAACACTAGACATTAATTTTCTAACATAATCTGAAAAAAGTATCTCAGATCACTGACTTATACAATGTCCATATTACTTACTCACAGGTTAGTATTGGGTAACCAGCCTACATTCAACACTTTCTCAAATGCAACTGCATCACCCACTCCCATCCCAGACTTTCCAAACATACAGTATATAATGCAGTACTAGGGCTGTAGCTACCATGGGGCGAGTGAGGCACTTGCCTCAGGCACAGCTTGCCAACAAAACTAGCTTCCAAACTTCACCCAGAATTCATAACTTTGCACCTGGGTGAGCTACATTAATAACAATCATCAAACACTGGCCATGTACATACCAAGCACCCCTGGTTTAGGAGGTACAGAGGACCAAAGACACACATTACCCCTTCTGAGGGAGCCGTACGCTACAGGTGTGTCACATCTGGTATGTGTAAAAAGCTTATTTCTTAATGTAAAATAATCTTGTTCTATCAGATGGTAGCATGTTGGTGAATAAAAATATGGCTGCATTTAGGAAAACCGACGTTACGGGAAGGCCAGGTAAAAGATCATAAAGAACTTCAGCCCTCCTTGTCTCACACCCCTGGGCCTTTCTGATTGTGTGGGGAGCTGGCTCAGTGACACTCTCTAGAGGGCCCATAAAAAGCTGCTGCACAAGGCAGCTGGAGCGCTCCTTTACCATCAAGAGAAGAACATCTGCCAAGAGATTTATCTCTAGAGAACCAATCTCCAATTCTGCAGTTTGTCGCAGTATTAAAAAAAAGGGAGGGATGAGCCTGGAGTTGGGCAAATGCACCAGAAACAATGTATATGGTGGTAATTAAATTGGTGTGTAATAAAAAGTATCTCAGATCACTGACTTATACAATGTCCATATTACTTACTCACAGGTTAGTATTGGGTAACCAGCCTACATTCAACACTTTCTCAAATGCAACTGCATCACCCACTCCCATCCCAGACTTTCCAAACATACAGTATATAATGCAGTACTAGGGCTGTAGCTACCATGGGGCGAGTGAGGCACTTGCCTCAGGCACAGCTGAGGAGGGGGGGGGTGGTAGCCAGGGCCAGCCTGGCTGCGCCCCCTCGCCCCTGTTAACCATGGTGAGCACAGGGTGCCATTGGCAACAGGGGCGCCAGGCAGCCAACGCAGCCACGGCTCGGCAGGGAGAAGAGGAGCGGCACTGGCTCCAGCTTCTGCTCAGATTCCCGCTGCTCTCCCCCACCTGTCACACACACACCCCCGCCCACACACACACACACACACCCCACACACACTCATGCACACATATTATTAGACATGTGCAAAGACTAAAAATTTGTTCCAGACGAAATGAACGGAAACTAAAAATGTTTTCATTAGTTTCATCCAACAAAACAAATTTTTATGCTATCTTGGATTCGACCACCAGCGCATTCTGCGTGCGCGGCGTCGGGTGACATAACACGTCTGTTGGGGGAACACAATTTTCTGTTCTTGCCTCAGGCGCAAAAGCAGCTAACTACGGCTCTGCGCAGAACAAATATATTTTAGATGTCAATACCTATGTATTTATCAACAGGAGTTGTGTTCTTGACCTATCACCGCATTTGTTAGGCCCTTTGCTCTCCCCCGTGTTACCGTGTTTCCCTGAAAATAAGGACACTGACTTATATTTTTTTGGCTCAAAAACACACTAGGTCTTATTTTGTTTTTTTAATGTACAACAATCCGCACTTATTCATGTACAAATTGGTGATCAGGGCAATCAGGGGTGCCGTACCTTTCCAAGAGCAATTTGCTAACCAATCGCTGGCCAGAATGAGCGAAGCTTTCACTATGGATTCCTCACAGGTGGAGTGCATGTGGTATCACTCCGCCTGTGACAGGAGGCGGCGCTATAGAGGAGGCATCGGCTTGTGCGGCTCTGCTCCCTCCAGTGCCGCCTCGCTTCATCTAGCGCTGGCTTCGTTGGCCCCGCTGATTCTCTCCCGTGGCTCTTCAAGTTCCCCCTTATGCCACCACCGGCCCTGGGGATGGTCACAACTAGGTCTTATTTTCGAGGTAGATCTTATGTTTTAGCAATTCCCAAAAATAGTAGTAGGTCTTATTTTCGGGGGAAACAGGGTATCAAACACATTTTGAAGATACAGACAGTGGCGGAACTACCAGGGTCGCAGAGGTCGCGGCCGCGACCGGGCCCTGGAGTTCGGCCACTTGGAGGGGGCCCAGGACAGGTCTACTGATTACCAGTCCCGGGACCTCTTCCTCCCGTCCTGGGCCCTACATGCTTCACGCTGCTCCCCTCATCTTGTTCCGGGCGCAGCGTGAAGCATCATCCAGCCGGGCAGCAGCCAATGAGAGGGAGCGGTGTAATCCCCGCCCCCTCATCACACAGAACTGCCGCCGAGTGCCGAATAGAGCTGCTGTGGACACGAAGGGGGAGACAGGGAGCTGGAAGTATCAAGGAAGGTGACATGGGGTCCGGGAGCGGAACGCTGGGGACATGAAGGGGGAGATAATGGGGAGATGAAAGAGGACAGTGTTTTTTTTTCTTTCCTTGTCTAAATTTTGTTAAAAAAA
>NW_017306684.1:136692-138149 GCF_000935625.1 Nanorana parkeri | reverse complement strand
GGGGGGGGGGGGTGCCCTTCATGGATTCTTGCATGGGGCCCTGAGGTCACTAGTTACGCCACTGGATACAGATATAAAAACTTTGCAGGTTTAATTGGTGCAAATTGCAAAATGGCATGCTGTATACAAACAATATGGTTTCATGAAGGGATTGGGTTGTCTTCTTGTTGTGCTGGTTGGCCACTCCCCGTCATGCACTCCATTGTGTTGTAAAACACATTTGTAACAGACAACTTTGCATGTTTAATCGGCGCTGGGTGGCGTGATTTATACAGAAACCAATCTCGTTGTGCTGGTCGGACGCTTCTCAGCCCATTACCTTCCACCATATATTAGGAGGTTGCTCCCACAGCTTTGCACACGTACATAAATAGCTCTCGAGGCTTTGTAAGGACGGTTGCATATTATAAACATATACTGATATTATAAATATATATTTTGATAAGTATCTTGTTGTTGCTGAGTCATCTTTTATAATTGCGCACCACTGAGTGCTTAGATAGTGAGGATTGTTGATCCGGGGAATGTCTTTGGGTTTTATTGCCTTTGGGAGATTGTGTATCCTGTTATAGCTAATTGGATTATGCTTTTACTACAAAAATGTGTAACTATTAGGGATGCACCGGTACCGATACTAGTATCTGTATCGAATCTTTAAATCTTTAAAGATTGTAGCGAATCTTTAAATGCTGCCCGGATTCCTGAATGGCCGGGAAGCAGTCTCCATCAAGTGATCAAGTGACGAGGGAGCATGGAGCCGGCTTACTGATTGGTAGCTTGCTGATTGGTCAGAAAGCTGGCCAATCAGGAAGCTGGACAGCGAGTCATTGGCCAGAAAGCAGGCTTCATGCCCCCTCCTCAGTGCCTCACATGGTGACGTGGGAGCATGGAGCCGGCTTCCTGGCCAATCAGTAAACCAGGTGTCCTGTAATGACTCTCCACCTGGCTTCCTGATTGGTCGAGAAGCTGGCTAATCAGGAAGCCAAGCGGCGAGTCATTACACGCCCCCCCCCCGCCGGGTTCCTGATTGGCCAGAAAGCCTAGTGAAGAGGGAGCATGGAGACGGCTTCCCCGCCAATTGGGAAGCCGGGTAGAGAGTCTTTACACGCCACCCGGCTTTCCGACTAATAAATAAGCCAAGTGGCAAGTCATTACACGCCGCCTGGCTTCCTTAATGTGACTTCCGGTATCGGTATTCAGTATCGGCGAGTACCGAAAAAAATATCTGTACTCGCACTCGATATTGAAAAACTGGTATCGGTGCATCCCT
Organism: Nanorana parkeri; assembly: GCF_000935625.1. Classification (NCBI taxonomy): domain Eukaryota; kingdom Metazoa; phylum Chordata; class Amphibia; order Anura; family Dicroglossidae; genus Nanorana; species Nanorana parkeri. The sequence goes on along the minus strand of NW_017306684.1, from coordinate 136,879 downwards.
AGTAACTATGATTTGTTCACATGGGATCACTGTGGGTCTTGATGAGCTACTTTTGACGAAGGTAGTCTCAGAATCCACCGCTGCCACAAGGATGACATGATTGCTCTATCAGCCTCACCCTGCATAGATCGTGCCGGGTGAGGCTTATTGTCCCACGAGTTTTCCAGATTGTGGGACAATAATCTAG